>NW_013669570.1:47445-51488 GCF_000517525.1 Limulus polyphemus | reverse complement strand
CAAAATGTGAAATCGCAAATTTACACGTATCTTCAGCTGGACCCAACAAATTTTCGTGCCAAATTTGGTGAAGATTCATCCAAACCTTGCGAAGTAATTACATGGACATACAACAGAGAGTACTATTATATTCATATAGATTAGACATTTCTGAAGGCTTGAAACTTGGGATCGGATATGATTCGAACCACTTACTGGCACGTGCGAATCTCGTATAATACGAACATCGATTCCCTCCAAATATTTTAAATATTGACTAATCTGCACTACCTGTATTTGTCTTGTTTGTTAGTAATTAATTACAAGCTTTATAAATGAATGTTATTAGCGACTGTATCCAAAGCCTTGGATGCCATGTTTTTAATGTACAATTTTCATAATGAAAATTATAGTTTTGTATGGGGAAATTTTGAATAAAACCACATTCGGCAGCTGTGTTATTAAATGGTTTCTAATTTTAAGGAAACCTAAGAGTTAACCTTTTTGACCTAATACGTTCATAGAGAACGACCGTAACACTATGTCAACGCCCTCTTTGTGTTTACAAGTGTTTGTTTGTTTGAAGCACAGAGCTACACAATGGGTTATCTGTGCTCTGCCCAACACGAGTATCGAAACCCGATTTCCAGCAGTATAAGACCGCAGACATACCACTGTGCCACTGGGGGGGGGGGGGGTTATAAGGGAAGCAAGGTCGCCATATTAATTTAAAAGGGAATGGTTTGCCATATGTTGCGGTCCCCGAGTCCCCCGTTGATACACAGAATTACACCGAAATTATTAAATGTTGTGGTTTCTTCAGTCTTGTCCCCACCACCCCCCCACCCCACCCCACCCCCACCCCACCCCCCCAGTGGTTCAGCGGTAAACCTGAAGGCTTATAACACTAAAAACTGGGTTTCGATAACCTTGGTGAACACAGCACAGATGGTCCATCGTGTGGTTTTGCTTTTAACAACAAACAAACAAAGACTCATGCGTGCTTCTCAGTCGCTCAGCGGGACGTCTGAAGGCTTATAACACTAAAAACTGGGTTTCGATACCCTTGGTGAACACAGCATAGATAGTCCATCGTGTAGTTTTGCTTTTAACAACAAACAAACAAAGACTCATGCGTGCTTCTCAGTCGCTCAGCGGGACGTCTGAAGGCTTATAACACTAAAAACTGGGTTTCGATAACCTTGGTGAACACAGTACAGATAGTCAGTCCATCGTGTAGTTTTGCTTTTAACAACAAACAAACAAAGACTCATGCGTGCTTCTCAGTCGCTCAGCGGGACGTCTGAAGGCTTATAACACTAAAAACTGGGTTTCGATACCCTTGGTGAACACAGCACAGATAGTCCATCGTTAAGCTTTGTGCTTATCTCCAAACAAAGACATAGTCGTGCCTTATAGTTGGCAACGTGACACAGCTCTACCTTCCAGAACACGTTAATTACCATTCAATATTAGAAAACAGGTGTACGTTTCGAGGTATTTTAGATCAGTTGACAAAAACTCAGTTTCTGTATCGTTGTTGTGTTGTAGCGCAGGAAACGTCAAATAATCTAAGGATCATTAAGTGATGTTCTTCAAATAATAAAACCCAATTTTATCATTCTGGAAACGACTAGCTGGTGCGTTTTTTCTTCTTCTTCTTCTTACATATCATAGGAAACAGAGTTGAACCTTGAACCATTGACCTATACAAACATGACTGGAGGAATTTTTTTTTATTAGTAACAATAATGCACGAGGTCCTCTATAAAAATAATTTAACCACTATCAAAATAATCGGTATAGTACAATAAATAAATAAACAAAGGAAGCCAGTTCTCTGGTGTGAAGTAACCTGACTAGTTCGCACCTGAACCGACACCCCAGGGCGTGTCCAAATCTAACTTTCATTCAGACATAGGGTGAGGTAGTGTTCGTAGCAGAGAAAGGCTCACGCACTTGGGGTGTAAATTAGAAGGCGATTCGTTACGAAATCACTACCGCCGACTAAAGACAGGAGTGTTCACAAACCCACTTCTCGTACATCTCGAGCCTATGAAACACTTCCACCACCCTCGCCATTCGTCGAAATTTGGAATATTCTTAGGACCCAGTGTAGCCCAAAGTTCGTCTCTCATTTCTAGGACAAAGACTCCGGGTCGAACCCTAAGTCGTCGTCTCTGTTGGCATCGTAAATTGAGTTTTAAAAAATTCTAAGAATATAGAAGATTAGTATTGCTACATTACGTTAAACTCCTAACGGATTCAATTTAGGCTTAAGGTCCAGTATAAGAATAAACGTATAACAAATAATTATAATTTATATTCATTATTATTAGGACAATTATTAACACTAGCCTACTCCACCGTTTACACTCTAATGTAAGCTAGATAGGACAATTATTAACACTAGCCTACTCCATCGTTTACACTCTAATTTAAGGCTTGTATGATGGTGTCTAGAGATGGAGAACTTTATTTCCTCAAATTTCTGCAATGGTGACTAGCGTTAAAAACCACAAAATGAAAAAAGGGTGGCTATAGATGGAAAATGTTACATTTCCAGACTTGTAAAAGGAGCACGCAATAATGAATTACATTACATTTTAAAGATTTGTAAAAAGGAGCACCCAATAAAGAATTACGTTATATTCTCAGACTTGTAAAAGGAGTATCCAATAATGAATTACGTTACATTCTTAGACTTGTAAAAGGAGCACCCAATAATGAATTACGTTATATTTTAAAGATTTGTAAGAGGGAAGAACATTACTTTCAAGAACTTCCATTATAGTGGCCAGTTGTTGAAGAACCTTAGAACCAAGGATAGGTAGCCAAAGATGGAAAAATGATACATTAAAAGACTTGTAAAAGGGACGTCCAGAGATTGTGAAGATTGGTTGGTTGTTTGGCGTTTTTTGGCGAAAAAAACGTGAAAATTACTTTCAATAACTTGTAAGTGGGGTGAAGAGATGGAAAACGTTACTTTCTAGGACACGTAAGAGGGGCGAAGAGATGGAAAACGTTACTTTCAAGGACTTGTAAAAGGGGCGAAGAGATAGAAAACGTTACTTTCAAGGACTTGTAAGAAGGGTGAAGAGATGGAGAACGTTACTTTCTAGGACACGTAAGAAGGGTGAAGAGATGGATAACGTTACTTTCAAGGACATGTCTTTCAAGGACATGTAAGAGGGACGAAAAGATGGATAACGTTACTTTCAATGACTTCTAAGATGGTGGCTAACGTTGATTAATGTTACATTCCTTCGTTACGACACCACTTTTGCACTATAATTTTCTGGGAGAAGTATTACTCAGTAAATTGTCTTTATCGCGCTATAAAATGTATAAAAAAAGAAACAAAGATGTATGTGAAACAGATTTTCTGTCAAGTATCAACTTAGAGCGCGCTATTAGACTAAATGCATTTCTCAAATATTTCATAAACAAGCACCATGTTTCACTAATCTTGATTTGTACAAGTTTTATAATTCTGAGATCAAAGACAATAGAAACAGAAGAGAATACAAACAATCATTAGTAAACTGTAAGAATGTGGGTTAGGTTCATAATAAGGTTTCTTGTAATGTATCATCACTGTTTAATTCAATCACCGTTTATTAGGCAGGCTGTAACACTACCTATGTAGGGGTGGCTCGGACTGTTCATCGAAATGGTATATCAAATATCTCCTCAATAGGTCATCAGAACTTTACAATACTATACAATATCTATGTAATGATTGAGTCACAAGTTCTGGGAATGTCTATAAATATCATAACAAAAAGTTTGAATTTCTTGTTCTTCTTTCTTCTGCTTCTTTTTTATTACATAATAACTCAAAAACCAAAACAATGGTGTCAACCAATTTCACTGAGGTGACGTAGTTCCAAATGGAGTATCTGCTGTTATAAGTATTATTGATAACTAATATTAATTACAAAATTACGATGTTATCGTTACCCCTTGAAGTTAGCTTTCTTACAGACATTTTTTGTTCCTTTAAGAAGCTTAAGTACAGGGTGAAACAGGAATTACCAGCCAATACTAGATAAACAATAAAT
>NW_013669570.1:41063-46580 GCF_000517525.1 Limulus polyphemus | reverse complement strand
AAAACAATACTTGCTGCTACTTGTTTTAAAGTATAACTCACCATTGTTTAAAACAATACTTGCTGCTACTTGTTTTAAAATATAACTCACCATTGTTTAAAACAATACTTGCTGTTACTTGTTTGAAAGTATACCCACCACTGTTTAAAACATACTTGCTGTTACTTGTTTGAAAGTATACCCACCATTGTTTAAAACAATACTTGCTGCTACTTGTTTGAAAGTATACCCACCATTGTTTAAAACAATACTTGCTGCTACTTGTTTTAAAGTATAACTCACCATTGTTTAAAACAATACTTGCTGCTACTTGTTTTAAAGTATAACTCACCATTGTTTAGAACAATACTTGCTGCTACTTGTTTTAAAGTATAACTTCTTTCAAACAAGTAGCAGCAAGTATTGTTTTAAACAATGGTGTTATATTGTTCTTTGAAACACTAATACAACACATTGTATGTACTTTGAAACAATAATATAACACATTGTATTGTATTTTGAAACAATAAGATAATACAGTATATTGTACTTTGAAAGAATAAGACAACACATTATATTGTACTTTGAAAAAATAAGACAACACATTTAGAGGGTCGGTAGATATAATTTTGAATGACTAAACAGAACCTGTTTGAAATAACATTGATTGTACGGATAAACAACGGGCTTTGTTTAAATAAATAATGGTGGGTATACTTTAAAACAAGTAGCAGCAAGTATTGTTTTAAACAATGGTGGGTATAGACAACGCATTGTATTGTACTTTGAAACAATAATAGAACAGATTGTATTGTACTTTGAAACAATAAGACAACGCATTATAATGTTCTTTGAAACAATAAGATAACACATTGTATTGTATTTTGAAACAATAATAGAACACATTGTATTGTATTTTGAAACAATAATACAACACATTATATTGTACTTTGAAACAATAATAGAACACATTGTATTGTATTTTGAAACAATAATACAACACATTATATTGTACTTTGAAACAATAATAGAACACATTGTATTGTATTTTGAAACAATAATACAACACATTATATTGTACTTTGAAACAATAATACGAACGCATTATAATGTTCTTTGAAACAATAATACAACACATTGTATTGTATTTTGAAACAATAAGACAACACGTTATATTGTACTTTGAAACAATAATAGAACACATTGTATTGTACTTTGAAACAATAATAGAACACATTGTATTGTATTTTGAAACAATAAGACAACACATTATAATGTTCTTTGAAACAATAAGGCAACACAGTATATTGTATTTTGAAACAATAATACAACACATTATATTGTACTTTGAAACAATAATACAACACATTATAATGTTCTTTGAAATAATAATACAACACATTGTATTGTATTTTGAAACAATAATAGAACACGTTATTGTTTCAAAGTACAATATAATGCAGCATGCCTTTGTTAATATAGATAATTATGTAAATAAAACAACTTGTTGTTTACTTTGAGTACTTGGTTGTTTAGAATAATTCTAACTGATTTTGTTTATTTGTTCTTAAGCAAAAAAGCCACATAATGGGCTATATATGCTGTATACCCATCACGGGTTTTTAGCGTTATACAGCTAAGTCACTGAGGAGGGGGGGATAGTTTTGTTTGTGTGATTTTAGAATAAGTCATCTGAGAAAGAAAGAAGAAAAAAAAAGGTTCAACAGTAAATTTAAAGTACGTAATCTTTGGAAAAGTTATCTGTACAACATCTGTGAAAAGAGGCCCAAGGTTACGTTTTCTCAGACAAAGCCAGTAGGTTATTTTGATGTCACCTAAAGGATATGCACACTTACAAATTCTTCGAATGATCTCGTCAAGTATATAAAAGTTCTTTTATACTTCAGGGTCCATTTGGAAAGGTGCGCAGCGACCCCTAGAGGACCCGGACATACTTCTATAATTTCCACTGATCGGGCGACTAAATGGTTTGAGTACCGCGACGACTCTTCGCGAATCATCTGCACTAGCTTCAAAGCCTCGCCGACATTCTGTGGGCTGGTCTGCAGATGGCTGTAATAAATTTATGGCCCGGATTGTAGCATGCCATCGGTGCTCCTAGGTTGTTTTTTGACTAGATTGTTGACTTTCTGGTTGCGTGCATGAGAATGATTAGGCTTAGCAACACTGACGAGAACATTGGAATGAAGATGGCGGGGATCTCGCCCCTTCTACACCAGTGCTGAGATTGTTGAAAAACGTGACAGCGTTCCAACGTCGCAGGTCGAATAAACGGTATGTACAAGATCAAAGTAACGTCCAAACGTTACACTCTGGTTAGAGTCGCGACGAAAACATCAATATGGAAAACGAAAAAAAGAAAATATTTTTATGGCACCGCTAGCTTGCAGAATTACAAGAATGTCCCCACACCATTAACAGAGTTATCATTTCATTGATATAGACAGCAGTCGTGAGAGATGTTCTGGAGGTCGTGGCAGCACGATTGCTTGTAAAAGGTGAACCAACGAAACCAACAGCCCAATTAATAGGCTGTCTGCGTGAGGCTTGGCTCGCCTTAATAAATCACGCAGCTTTACGTACCACACTGCCAAGCATATAAATTAACCGTTACTGTTCGTTCGATGGGCCTAATGTCCAGACCCCCATGCTACAGCTGCAGATAAGAGAGGTAAAGGCGTTTTTATGTTATACTTAGGATAAAGAACAAACAGTTCTTAGTTCTTATCTTTTTTTCCGTGTCGCTCTCTTGATGAAAGGATATTTCCACACGCCAGGGAGCTTCCAAAATGAAACTGACGACATGGTGTTTTGAATACGTATGCATAACGTTCATTTGGTGCGACAAAAACCGACTACATTGCTTCTAACTAGATTGACATTTGTAAAATAAGCCATGTCCTTATCATTTTAATTATAAGAAAAACGCTATACAGCTATAAAAATGATACAAAAATAACAGTAATAAAATTAAAAGCATAAAAAAAAGCACTGACAGCAACAAGTTCAACAAACTTACTAGTGTTACGATTATTGGTTCCGGCTATAACTGAGGAAAATTCTCGAAACTTCAAGGAAAAAAAAAAAGTATTCGAGAGTATTTTAATCGATTGCGTAACTTCTAAGAACAACTGCGCAGATCGAATCATCACTGATCAACTGCTTTTGTTGAAAATGTGGGAATCTTGTCCAACAAGACAGTCTACAGACGTTTCACATGAACAAAAACAAAATATAAATAACCATCCGTTATTGTTTAATTTGGAAAGTTTAAATATCAACGTTATAAACCGGGTTAGAAGCCTTGAAACGTTAAATGAAGAAATCTCGTCTTGTGGTAGAATAAAACAATTCCAAGCGTTAAATAAGTGTTTACAATAAGTGTTAATAGTTAACTTGTGTGTTTGAACTGGGCGTGTTCTAGTGGCTAAAGTGGCCGATTGCGGTTCAGAAGGCCCAAGATTCGCGCCGCGATGCCACTGAATACACACAGCACATTCAGCTCTGAGTGTGCTATAAAGGTGACAGACCATCCCGTTATTTGGTTTAAAGAAAGGTCCTGTAGTGGCGGGGAGGTTGCTATCGTGTCAGTAGAGCTGGCTATAATTGAATCCCAATAGGTTGTTAGGGGGAGCTTGACTCGCAATCTCAGGGTTGCGAGTTCGAATCCCCGTCCCACCAAACATGCTCGTGGAGGCGTTACAATGTGACGGTAAATCCCACTATTCGTTGGTAAAAGAGTACCCCACGTGTTGGCGGTGGGCGATGACGTTTAGCTGCCTTCTCTCTAGTCTTACACTGCTAAATTAGGGACGGCTAGCGCAGATAGACCTCGTGTAGCTTTGCGCGAAATTCAAAACAAACCAAACCGCTTACCTGTCCTTTTAGCAGTGGCACAGCGGCATGTCTGCGGATTTACAACGCTAGAAACCTGGTTTCGATACCCGTGGTGGGCAGAGCACAGATAGCCCGTTGTGTAGCTTTGTGCTTAAATTCAAACAAACAAACAAAAACAAATATATAGCTTACGTGTTGAAAATTTCACATACCAATATGCCTGAAACTTTCATAGGTGTGTTGTTTTTGTTATGGTTTTCGTAATAGCTTTGGTTATTATTCAGAATTATTTTTTTAATAAAACTAAAATCTTCTATAAACTTTTATTATTGCACAGTCCTTTCAAGTGAAACAATGTCGTTGCGTGTGTGTTTATATATATATATTTATTTATTTACGTTATTAAAATTTTTAGAATAATTACGTCTCTTTTACAAAGACCTACACTTGAATCTTCTTTTATTCTTGTTATAAAAAGTTAAACGAATATCAAAGACATTTGCTGTCATTAAATAAACAGCGAGCAGAATCATTAGATAAACAGTATTCAGAGCCAACTGTTTTCATTAAAAAATTGTTGATCAAAAACAGTAGTCGTTATTAGTTAAGTGATGATCAGAACGAGATGTCCTCATTAGATGTATGATTATCAGAACCAGTTGTCCTCATTAGATGGATAATAATCAGAACCAGATGTCCTCATTAGATGTATAATAATCAGAACAAGATGTCCTCATTAGATGTATAATAATCAGAACCAGATGTCCTCATTAGATGTATAATAATCAGAACCAGATGTCCTCATTAGATGGATAATCAGAACCAGATGTCCTCATTAGATGTATAATAATCAGAACCAGATGTCCTCATTAGATGGGTGATTATCAGAACCAGATGTCCTCATTAGATGTACGATGATCACAACCAGATGTCCTTATTAGATGGATGATGATCAGAACCAGTTGTCCTTATTAGACGGATAATGATCAGAACCAAATGTCCTCATTAGATGAACGATGATCACAACCATATGTCCTCATTAGATGAACGATGATCAGAACCAAAAGTCCTCATTAGACGGATGATTATCAGAACCATATGTCCTCATTAGATGGATGATTATCAGAACCAGATGTCCTCATTAGATGGATGATTATGAGAACCAGATGTCCTCATTAGATGTACGATGATCACAACCAGTTGTCCTCATTAAATAGATGATAATCAGAACCAGATGTCCTCATTAGACGGATGATTATCAGAACCAGATGTCTTCATTAGACGGATGATTATCAGAACCAGATGTCCTCATTAGATGGATGATTATCAGAACCAGATGTCCTCATTAGATGTACGATGATCACAACCAGATGTCCTCATTAGATGGATGATGATCAGAACCAGTTGTCCTTATTAGATGGATGATGATCAGAACCAGTTGTCCTCATTAGACGGATAATGATCAGAACCAAATGTCCTCATTAGATGGATGATTATCAGAACCATATGTCCTCATTAGATGGATGATTATGAGAACCAGATGTCCTCATTAGATGTACGATGATCACAACCAGTTGTCCTTATTAAATAGATGATAATCAGAACCAGATGTCCTCATTAGACAGGTGAAGATCAAATCAATTGGCGTTATAAATTGAATGGTGATGGTGATCAGCTGAT
>NW_013669570.1:39760-40964 GCF_000517525.1 Limulus polyphemus | reverse complement strand
CCTCCACTTAGACAGGTGAAGGAATCAAATACAATTAGGCGTTAATAAATTGAATGGTGATGGTGATCAGCTGATGGCATTAGTTAACCGAAGATCAGGTTTTCACAAAAACGAATCTGTAAGTGGCATGTGTAAGAAAAATAACATTTCTTCTTCATTCCGTCCACCTAAGCCCTCTTCAGATACTGATTTGAACTAATTATTTTTTTCGATTACCCAACTCTTGCTCCAAACTTTTGTGTCCGTTTCGCTTTGTAGTTTCATATTGCCGTAAATCGAGACGTGATACCAACCATAATATTTGAAATCAGTTTGAACTTGCATAAGAGAGATGTGGATTAAAAACTTCAATCCAAAACAGCCAGTTAATTATCAAGCCAAAACAGCTAGTTAATAATTACAGCAACAGCAAAACAGATAAAAAAATAGTGTAGTGATAATATTAAGAAATGGAACCAAATAAAATTTTGATAGGTATTCCACCAAAAGAGGAGATGAACTAAACCATTGACTTGCTGAAGATTTCTGGGTGAGATGTGAAAGAAAACCTCTCATGTTAGGAGGAAAAAGAAACCGGTAGGATACAAAATCCTCTTCCACAGTTCTACTTCCGCCAATAAAAATAATTAATACTAATAAAAAGTAAAGACCTGCTTTTTTTTTTCATCCCGGAACTCTCTTGATGACATTAAAACCTAACATACTCTGTAAAGAGATTAAACCTTACCACTCTTTGGATAACAATTACACCCTACTACTCTCTGGATGACAATTAAACCCTACTACTCTCTGGATGACAATTAAACCCTACTACTCTCTGGATAACAATTAAACCCTACTACTCTCTGGATAACAATTAAACCCTACTACTCTCTGGATGACAATTAAACCCTACTACTCTCTGTATAACAATTAAACCCTACTACTCTCTGGATAACAATTTAACCCTACTACTCTCTGGATAACAATTACACCCTACTACTCTCTGGATAACAATTAAACCCTACTACTCTCTGGATAATAATTAAACCCAACTACTCTCTGGATAACAATTAAACCCAACTACTCTCTGGATGACAATTAAACCCTACTACTCTCTGGATAATAATTAAACCCAACTACTCTCTGGATAACAATTAAACCCAACTACTCTCTGGATGACAATTAAACCCTACTACTCTCTGGATAATAATTAAACCCAACT
>NW_013669570.1:31670-39450 GCF_000517525.1 Limulus polyphemus | reverse complement strand
AATTAAACCCTACTACTCTCTAGATGACAGTCAAACCCTACTACTCTCTGGATAACAATTAAACCCTACTACTCTCTCTGGATAACAATTAAACCCAACTACTGTCTGGATAACAATTAAACCCAACTACTCTCTGGATAACAATTAAACCCTACTACTCTCTGGATGACAATTAAACCCTACTACTCTCTGTATAACAATTAAACCCTACTACTCTCTGGATAACAATTTAACCCTACTACTCTCTGGATAACAATTTAACCCTACTACTCTCTGGATGACAATCAAACCCTACTACTCTCCGGATGACAATTAAACCCTACTACTCTCTGGATGACAATCAAACCCTACTACTCTCTCTGGATAACAATTAAACCCTACTACTCTCTCTGGATAACAATTAAACCCTACCATTCTCTGTATAACAATTAAACCCCGCCAACTTCTGGATGATAATCAAACCCTAACACCCTCTGGATAACATTTAAACCCTAACACTCTCTGGATATCAACTATACTCTTACGCTCTCTGCTTAGCCATTAAATCTTTAAAGTTAGCTTTCAAAGTCATTCATAGAGCAAGCGTTTACTTTCCAATCTCATATCAACATAAATCAAAATTAATTACGGTTGACCACGTACTGATGATGTAAGAAAAAAAGAAGTGTTTTGCCAAATTTAGGTAAATCGTGAGGAGAACGTGCACACGCATGTGACGTCATTCACATCCACCTTGCAAGAACCAGCTTTCATTCAGGAAAAAGGAAACTGGTTGGACTGGCTTTCTGTAAACAAAAACACTGGTTTTCGTATAGATAACGATGATGTAATCAGTGGTTTAACAGTCAGGTTCGTTAGCTCCAAGTACATCAAATTATCCATATTTAATAACAATCACAACATTAGTTGTTTGGTTGGCTATTTTAGAACAAAGCCAAATTCTGCTGTGTCTACTGCGGGGAATAGAACCCCGGATTTTAGAAATGTAAGTCTGGGGGACCATTAGTTTATTTAAACAATAAGGAACAATCCTGTTTGCAGTACAGAATTTTAGAAGTGAAGTAATGTATTCCCGTGAACTAATGCAGTGTCGCTGAAATATCATTTGTGTACAAACTCAAAGGCAGAAGTTACAGCAAGTGTTCGACGAAATTTGTGTATGTTACAAAAATTTGCATTCACCTTTTCTCTACGTGGTCCGGCATGGCCAGGTGGTTAGGGGGCGCTCGACTCGCAATCTGCGGGTCGCGGGTTCGAATCCCCTTTACACCAAACATGCTCGCCCTTTCAGCCGTGGAGGCGTTATAACGTCCGATCAATCCCACTATTCGTTAGTAAAAGAGTAGCCCAAGAGTTGGCGGTGGGTGGTGATGACTAGCTGCCTTCCCTCTAGTCTTACGTTGCTAAATTAGGGACGGCTAGCGCAGATAGCTCTCGTGTAGCTCTGCACGAATTTCAAAACAATCCAAACTTTCCTGTATGTATCCCCAGTGAGTCAGCTGATTATAAGATATATGAATTATGTAACTAATTTATCATTTTTCACTGTTTTGAAATGTTAGTCTTCTTTATATTATAGTACCTACCACTTTATGCTTTTCTGAGATAACTTACCCTTAAAATATCAAACACTTGGCATCCTATCTTTCCTATGCGTTGGAGCTTTCCACGCATGACTTAGAAGAAAAAGGAAAGATAAAGGAAACAAAAAGGAACACAAGTTACTTATCAGCGCTCATTTCGACCATGGTGGTCTTCATCCATCGTTTCAACAACGAGCCAGGCCACTAACCAACCACCAAAGGTATGGTCATGACCGCTACACGTACATTGACTTGTTATTCCGTTGGGTTCCTGAAAGGTCCCTCTGAGACAAGTGCTGTTGGCTGTGGTGTCGTGCCCGAGGGCCAGGTTGGTCCTGATGCGTGCTGAGAATCATTAATTACCATAGAAACCATCACCTATCTAAACCGTTGGGCCGAACCATTCCACCAGGAGTCGGATAAAACGATGATGTGAACTTGAGATCCTTGTTCGGGTAAGTAGACATTGACACATGAAGTACGTTTTCAGAACTTCACGTTTTCCTACGCATCTAAAAAAGAAATACGCATTGTGAGTCATAATTATCGCACCGATGTAAAGGCGTAGCTAGTTCACAGTTGTCATGCAATACACTCTGACAAGCAAGTATTGGCAACACTGTGAACATTTGAGAAGAATTACAAATATCAGATGTTTTGTAAATATAGGCGCATGTTTCCTACCAGAGCGTCACTTTCAATCTTTCCTGTAAACAACGTAATTCATTCTGTTTGTTGTTAAATGTTCATTACGTTCACAAAGCATACCATCTTGTACATAGAACAAACAGTAACTTTTGATTTAACGGTGAGCATGCAATACATAACGAAATACTTTGTCTTAACGTTCTATATAAATTCACACACACACACACACACACATATAAATATATACATGTGTATGTAAACAACTTACCTTATATGTAATAAAATATGTTCTGTAAATTAGATAATTCACTCTGTAAATAGAGCCACGCGTTCTGTAAATAAAATAACATAAGGACAACAAGGGACCATTTTCCTTCAAGGCTGTTCTTATATACCCACCCTTGAGAAGAAAAAAAAGCCCATTTAAACTCTTGTAAAGTTATGACAAACACCCCTCTTAACTGGAGTCTAGCCTATCTTTTCCAAATCTGCCGAATAATACATGTATACTTCATAAGATCGGTCTTTTCTTTTCCTTTCCTTTTCTCAAGATAAAATACGTTAAGATATATTATTAACCTATTAAATATGATAATTCGTCCATCCCTGGTATCACCCTATAGTAACCCTCCTTCTAATAAGTCAATATCCTTTCATGGATAAGGAAACCAAAAACTATACACAGATTAGTGAGGCCTAACTAGTGGTTTGTATGAATAAATAGTAACCTTTTTAAAATTGTAATCAGTATGTTAATAACTACAGCTTGAACTTTTATTGCATTTGCTTTTAGCAATAAATATCTGTCTCGATGACTAGAGTGACCTACCCACCATTGTCCTGATGGCTAGAGTGACCTTTCCCACCATTGTCTTGATGGCTAGAGTGCCCTACCCACCACTGTCTTGATGGCTAGAGTGACCTACCCACCACTGTCTTGATGACTAGAGTGACTTACCCACCATTGTCCTGATGGCTAGAGTGACCTACCCACCACTGTCTTGATGACTAGAGTGACTTTCCCACCATTGTCTTGATGGCTAGAGTGGTCATCAAGACAGTGGTGGGTAGGTCACTCTAGCCATCAAGACAGTGGTGGGTAGGGCTAGAGTGACCTACCCACCATTGTCTGGATGGCTAGACTGACTTGCCATTGTCTTGATGGCTAGAGTGCCCTACCCACCACTGTCTTGATGGCTAGATGCTAAGACCCTTTTGTTCAGTCACTCTATTAAGAGGGTTATCATCTATGTCAGTAGAAAAACGCGAAGGTGATAAAATAAAGAAATTAGACTTTTACAGACAAATCACTTTTGAATCACGTGTTTACTTGGCGACATTTCGAGTAAACACTCAAGCCAGAAACAAGCCACTGTAAATAAATTACTACCGTAGTGATTTATAGGTGACTTTTCTGTAAAAGTCTAATTTCTCATCTATATTGGACGTATAATTCAAATTATGATAACTCCAAGCATGATCTTGTACTAACGATAATTTAATATCATTTGCTAAATGCTTTCCAAATAACCAATTGATCCAAGTCATTAGAACCAGAAATATTTCAAAGTTTTAATGTCATAATTAATTATGCCCCTAACAATATCATTAACAAGAGCCTATGCAGTGACAACTGACCCACTGTGAAGCCTGATGAACGTAATTCCGTTTTTTGATTATCTCTCTAGAGGTTAAGGTATTCGACTCAGAATATTCGCGTAGATTCGAATCATGCCTGCTCTTTCAGCCGTGGGGGCCACTATAATGTGATGGTCAATCCCCACTATTCGTTGGTAAAAGAGTAACCCAAAAGTTGGCGGTGGGTGGGGGCTACCTTCCCTCTAGTCTATCACTGCTAAATTAGGGACGACCAGCGCAGACACCTCTCGTGCAGCTTTGCGCGAAATTCAAAATAAAACAATCATTCGCATCCTTTTTACTATAAAAACAAAAATCGCCACGTACTCTGGAGCCGTTGGTACGTTATAAGAGTGACAGTTAAATCACACTATTCTGTCAGAGAAGGGTAGCCAAACAGTTGGCGGTGAGCGCTGTTAATTAATTTACTTCTCTTTAGTCTATCAGCGCAGACAACCCTTGAGTAGGAGGGCCCGTCATGGCCAGGTGGTTAGGGCGCTTGACTCGCAATCTGAGGGACGCGGGTTCGGATCCCCGTCCCACAAAACATGTTCGCCCTTTCAGCCGCGGGGGCATTATAATGTTACATTCAATCCCCCTATTCGTTGGTAAAAAGAGTAGCCCAAGAGTTGGCAGTGGGTAGTGATGACTACCTGCCTTCCCTCTAGTCTTTCACTGCTAAGTTAGGGACGGTTGGCGGGAAATTGAAACCAAACTTTTAGTATGTTTTGCGCAAATGCGCGAAAATAAACAAACTAATTCTGATTTGCTACGTAAAATGCATAGGAAACCTTTGCTTTAATTCGCGAGCTTAACGACGACATATTTATTTATTTTATTTTTGTGTGCTTATTAGGTTATTATAGATAATCAAAAAAGTCATGGACCCATAAATAATGTAGGCAGAGCACAGATAGCCCATTGTGCAACTTTGTGCTTAACTACAAACAAACTTTAGCCCCCCCCCCCCAGTGGCACAGCGGTATGTCTGCGGACTTACAATGCTAGAATCCGGGTTTCGATACCCGTGGTGGGCAGAGCACAGATAGCCCATTGTATAGCTTTGTGCATACATTCAAACAAACAAATAAAACAAAGCATTACTTATTTTATACGCACAAACACTCTGACAGAGAAATGTCATATTAAGTCTAAAACCAACACCGTTTTATAAATAGCGAAACGCCACAACAAACGCGAGTCTTTCGCCGTTACAGATTACGTTTCGTCAGAACTAAATAAGAAACACCGAGAAGACCTAAGTTTAAAAAGTATATGTCCCCGGTGCATCAGCGGTAAGTTTATGGACTCAAAACAGTAAAATCCGGGGCTCGATTCCCCGCTGTGGGCACATCACAAATAGCCCAATGAGGGACATTTTTAGCCACATTTCTTCACCAGGTTAAGTATTCTACTATTGGAGATAATTTTAGTGAGGTTAAGAAATCCATCATTAGTCGTATTCAGACTTATTGGTCCGGTAGATATTTTACTCTTACTATTTATAGATGTAACTAATTGAAACCTAACAATCTTTTCTGAAAACACTTCAGAATAATTCGTTTAATAATCCGGTGGTTGCCCATATTTAACTCTGGGGATAATAAGAAAAAAAAAGTTCAAATATTTTTATTTTACTTTCTGTCCTCTTACGCCCCCCCCCCCCCAGTGGCACGGACTTACAACGCTAGAAACCGGGTTTCGATACCCGTGGTGGACAGAGCACAGATAGCCCATTGTGTAGCTTCGTGCTTAATTAAAATCAAACAAACAATAAAATAGTAAATCTTAATCTGAAGTCACATTGTTTTCCCGTGGTGGGCAGAGTACAGATAGCCCATTGTGCAACTTTGTGCTTAACTACAAACAAACAATGTCCTCTTACGTACACGCACACACACATTAAAAGCACGACGACGGCGTTTTTTCTTCTATAAACTATACACTCTGAACGGGAGAAAAACCAGTTTATGCCGTATTCAACCAATTATTTTCTTGTCCATTCTGTTTAGCAGCCTGTTCTCCTCCCCTTGTGACAGCTATTTGTTATAATGGAGAGCGTACGTGCTACATGCTACGACACAGAACAAGCATCAAACCTGGCACTTAAAATGCACACAAAATAAAGGCCATGCACTGTTTGTTATCTAACTTTTTCAACAGCCATTCAGTCCGGCAGTTATAGAGGTAACGTGATTAGTGTTGATAACAGGGAGAGAGAGAGACGTTCGCCGCTCACCTAACGCGTAAAAGAAATATCAAAATAGTGTTGAGAATATTAGAGAACAGTATCGCATTAAAACTTGTAAAATCTTCCAATTTTCATTATCACGGACACACCGACTAATCGTATCCAAGCTTTAAAACTTCACTTCAGAGTTTGAAATGTGTTTTTAATGCTGTCTTCGGGTTCTGGGTGGAAATCTTACCTCGTTAGACCAGAAGTTCAAGACTCAAATATCTGTACCGGACTGGACGGGTGTTGGAAAAAAACAGCCTCCTTAACAAATTTCGGCGTAAAAGTTAGTAACATACCTTATTTGGTCAATCTGTTGCCATGTTACCAAGCGCGAAAATGGCGTTTTAAGGGGTGAAAATACATAAATTAAAAAAAATGGCCCCCAGATATTGTTTGTTATTTGTCTATAGGCATGCGTAGCATATCTGATTATCACGTGCCTAATGTCTTCCTTTATATATATATATATATACACACAAAGAAACAAATATATTTATTGAAGGTCATGACAAATAAAAGTAAAACAATATAAAAACGACTTTAAAAATATTTTCAAAAACTCTTTATTTATCAATGTTATTTTATAAGAAGTAAATAAAACCACAAATACATAAAATTGTTTGTTTGTTTTTGAATTTCGTGCAAAGCTACACGAGGGTTATCTGCGCTAGCCGTCCCTAATTTAGCAGTGAAAGACTAGAGGGAAGGCAGCTAGTCATCACCACCCACCGCCAACACGTGGGCTACTCTTTTACCAACGAATGGTGGGATTTACCGTCACATTATAACGCCCCTACGGCTGAAAGGGTGAGCATGTTTGGTGTGGCGGGGATTTGAACCCCCAGATTGCGAGTCGAGCGCCCACTAACCACCTGGCCATCACAGGGGACGAATCCGCAGAATTACAGAATAAAAGGTAAAAAATACAATTTTCAGGGTATGCTCGAAAAGTCAAAAATCAAAAGGTTAAAATGCAGAACTATATAAATTAAGGCCAATGCAATATAAGGCTAAAATTTTTTTTATTAAACACAAGGCCGGGCATCTACAATAAAACTTTCTCGAACAAAACCTACTTAACAATATAACGCGGAAAGTTTTATTATGGAAACTGAAGAGTATCGTGGATGTTAGAAAAACCGGTATTCTTATGCTTTTATGTATTTGTGATTTTATTTATTTATTTTTTAATAAATAAAAAGTTTTTAAAAATATTATTAAAGTCACAAATATATATATATATATTTTTTTTCTGTTCCAGCTGTACTTTTCTGTGTAAAGAAACTTGAAAAGTAGCAATATGAAGATAGGCCAAAAAGGCGAAACGAGAAATATGTCCAGTAAGATTCCACAGGTACAATATTAGAATATCGATAACACACGTGTGTTTACAATACCCATAGTAAATGTTTTTTGATAAAGGACACATAAGATTGTGTTTGCTACAACGTTGTAAGTATTTAATTACACGCCCCCCAGTAGCACAGCGGTATGTCTGCGGACTTACAACGCTAGAGTCTGAGTTTAGATACCCGTGGTGGGCATAGCACAGATACGCCCATTATGTAGTCTTTGGGCTTAATAACAAACAACTCAGACTCCCCCCAGTAGCACAGACGGTATGTCTGCGGACTTACAACGCTAGAATCTGAGTTTCGATACCCGTGGTGGG
>NW_013669570.1:26233-30887 GCF_000517525.1 Limulus polyphemus | reverse complement strand
CCTCAGATTGCTTTTCTTAATTACAGATATGTTCTGTCAAAGCTAGAGAAGGTAAGGTTAACTTACCTTGAATTACAAGGACAACACGTGGAATACATTCTGTAAAATTCGTTGAAGTGCCTATGGTTACAGACTTTTCGGACGCCCTGTATAATTTAATGGTTATTGTTAGAGGCCACTTAAAATATCTTTTACCATATATATACATAGACTAGAAATAGTGGAAAGGTTGATAGAATTAAAAGAGAATTGTTTGTTTGTTTTTTTTTTAATTATGCACAAAGCTACACAAGGGCTATCTGTGCTCTGCCCACCACGGGTATCGAAACCCGGTTTCTAGCGTTGTAAGTCCGCAGACATACCGCTGTGCCACTGGGGGGCTTAAAAGAGAAAAGAAACACTTATAGTATCGTATCTTCCACGTTTTACATATTGTAACATAATGTTGTTCACGTGCATACAGAAGAGTTCACTTCTAATAACCTTAAACTTCGATTTGACTCTGTGCGCGGCTATATTGCCGTGAGAAGTGCAAAAATAATGAAATTGACGTCCATTTTTAATTTTGGCATATTCACGCCCTTAAAACCATTTGTTGACTTGTTAACACAGATTTTTGAAGTCATCACCACAAAACTGACCGAAAAAGTCACGTAAACCGACCAGAGAAGTCATGTAAACTGATCAGAAACGTCATGTAAACTGATCAGAAACGTCATGTAAACTGATCAGAAACGTCATGTAAACTGATCAGAAACGTCATGTTACTAACATTTATCTTAAAATGCCTTTTGACATTATCGTGCAGGTTGGGTTTGACATTCTCCGTCCAGTGCAGGATGGTTTTGATATTCTCCGTCCAGCGTAGGATGGTTTTTGGCATTCTCCGTCCAGCGTAGGATGGTTTTTGGCATTCTCCGTCCAGTGCATGATGGTTTTGGCATTCTCCGTCCAGTGCAGGATAGTTTTGGCATTCTCCGTCCAGTTTATATCATGTTGAACCAGATACTACGATGGACAGTACAAAATCGAGACTCAGACAGGTTCGTGTATATATATCTTTTTAAAACAAGAGACCTCTGGCGGAAGTAATTTTATTAAGACATTGATATTTTTAAACCTAGTAACCTAAAATCAATCATGTGACAGCGATAAGAAACCGTTGGTGTGATGACCACCATTTCCAGAACACTGCAATACTCCTCCCCTCCCCGGTGAGACAGCTGTAAGTTTACGAACTTTCAACGTTCAAATCCGGGGTTTGATTTGAAGTGACACGATTAATTCCCAGTCACATCACGAGCGTGACTGATTCCTTTGTTTTTAAAGATAGTGAAGTACGGACCTCAGAATGCTTTGAGAAACACAAGAGTTTAGAAATGTATAAATTAACATTGTTAAATTACAATAGAAATATCGAAGTGCTACTTATGGAGAAAAATCAATATACTTACCTATATTCTTGTATATAATTTAACGGTCCAAATAAGGTGACATTTTAGCCCTCAGGTAATGTCCAAGAGAAAAACAAACAGGGCGTAATAAATATGTATTTAACATATATATATATATATATACACACACACACACTAATAATTTTGTAATAAATTATAGACTTACAGGTTTAGTACGGGCTGCTATCACTTCGAGCCGCGAGGCGAGTTACATGCCATGTATATCGGTCTAGCGGTTAGTATGCCCAGATTGTGAACCCGAGGATTCATGGTTCGCTATCCGTTGCCGCAGAAACTTGCTTCACATCTCGGAGTTGTGGGTGCTCTATAAGAGTGACGGTCAAATCCCACTATTCCGTCAAATAAGAATAGCTCATAGAAAAGTTGGCGGTGGGTGCCGTTCAATATAGTTTCCTATCAGTTCAAAATAAGGGATGGTTGTGGGCAGATAGCTCTTTGTCTATCTTTGGCGAAACTTCTGAAAGAAAAAAAAACTTCAGAAAAACGTGATTAGGTGTGTTCTGTACGGTAAACAGGACGACACCTGTAACCTGATAGAAAGTACTGTCAAAAAAATAATAACATTTTATGGTGAATATAGTTGTTAAGATTAGTCTTAATTTAATATATATATATATATATATATTGTTAAGGATATTTAAGGTAACGTTTCGTTGGATAACAATTAAGACTGACTACAGATCAGTGCCATATTTCCCCCCAGTGGCACAGCGGTATGTCTGCGGACTAAAGCTAGAAACCGGGTTTCGATACCCGCGGTGGCCAGAGCACAGATAGCTCATTATGTAGCTTTGTGCTTATTAACAAACAAACGAACGAACAGTGTCATATTCGTAAGGAACACGGCAATTCAGGGGTAGATGCCGATGTAACTTTGTGACGTTTCTAACACAAACCAAGTTCTTGTGCTAATTTACACCTCCTCAATTAAGAAATAATGTAACACATATATATATTTGGTCGGCTAAAGTGGAGACGCCATGGGTTTAAGGTTTTTATTACTTTTTTTTTAAATAATTTGTTAGAAGTAAATCTATAAAAACATATACGTATAATTTTAAGACGTTTCTAGGCAACGCCTTCTTCAGGTGGATTATGAAAAAAAGGGGTGTGAGTAGCTAATAACGGAAGAACAACTAAAAGCGCGTACATTCACACCGATCCTATGCATTTGTTGCATATTTTGATCCCTGGTGTGAGATTCCACTGTTTTGTCATCTTGAATGTTCGAGGGCACCACGTCCTTTATGCACTATGCGCACGCGCCCGGCGTAAGATTTTCTTTCCACATTAAGACGACAACAAACTAAGGTACACATTTCGCTTTCGTGATGTAACTTTTTATAAGTTATTTCTTAACCTTTTGTATGTTTTCTTTTTTTTTGTGTCGCGTGGACAGTCGGATTAGGCGCTTAAACGAAAGGAAGAACAACAAAAAAGTAACGAAAAAAAATGGTCTAACGTAAGGAAAATTTGAAGGAAAGTAATATTTTGTCTAATCTCCGCTTAACGGAATAAAATAGTTCTACATATTTATCTCGGCTTACTTATATTCTTGCAATTTTGACATTACTGATGTGATAAAATTTCCCTCTATGATCATGGAGAGTCGTGGGACTTTACCCCTGGTCCCCCTTTTGTGGGGACTTTACCTCCAAACCTTTATTGGAAATGACAGCCCCAGACACCCCGTGCTAACCACGAGCACTCTTATGTGGTATCACTGCAGTCAATTAATCCCTCAGAATTCTTAACACAAATTGGGGATCTAAAAGTTTTATTGATTATTTTTTTTCATCAGCCTCAGGTGCAAACATGAACAAACGATCCCCCTGATTAAGTTGAACTTAGTTCAAATCCTTTTTCCCAGTTGGGATTACGAAATACGAAATGAATTTTTCTAGGGATTCACCTAAATAAAGACAAAGTGGCAAACAAATATGATTAAAGTCCATTTATAAACTGAGTTAATCTAAAAGCATGTACTTAAAACGTAAGCGATCAAATTACTGCATTTTTAACGTGTGAACTTGAAGTACGCGAATGTAGTTTTTGCGTGCAAAAGACCAAAACTTATGTAGGTTTTTTTAAGTGTTAAATAACTCAATGTAGCTTTGTTTTAAAAGAAACAAATCAAATAGTTATTTCTTCCGATAATCTGATAATTCTGATGCCTCAGAGTTAAACCCATACGAATAATTTATATAGATTTAACACTGAAAACTATATCTGCTGCGCTCCACGCAGGGAATCGAATCCCGGATTTTAGCGTGGTAAGTGGTACCACTGTCCCACCAGAGAACAACATTATTGTATGAATACTATATTGTTTAAATGTGGTAAATGGTAAAGAAAAGTTCAATGTATGAGCCTTAAATAATGAAATATTTGAACAGATTTTACTGTGGCGTTCAAAGACGATCAATAAAATAGAGATAAAAACAAGAAAATATGTTAACTCTACGTGCATTGGTAGGGGTCAAAGTGAACATGCCACGATCTTTTACAGAGTAGCATTCAACATGGTATTATGTGTTTGATGTCAGATTTGTCAACTAATAATTTTACCCATGCATTGGTGAGTTAGTGACAAGTTATGGTAGAGGTGAGTAAAGATCAGATAAATTATACAGGGATATATAGCGAAAAAACAACAACTCTAGATACCCATTTGGGGTGTTTTTGGGGTTGGCAAATACAATGTGCAAACTTTACATTTGACAAACTTTTCAGAGTCTGTCAGACTGACATCGTCAATTCACAGACATATCTTACGTACAAATTCTTTTGTATTTGTTTGTTTGTTTGAAGTTAAGCACACAGCTATACAATGGGCTATCTGTGCTCTGACCACCACGGGTATCGAAACCTGGTTTCTAGCGTTGTAAGTCCGCAGACATACTGAGAGCAATACATTTGTAGCTAACCTCTTTTTTGTGTGTGTGTGTGTGTATCTGTAGAACAGACTTAAACGTTTTACTAAAAGCTTGCCACATTTCGGGTATATACTGTTTGTGTGCGTAACATTTTACTAAAAGCTTGCCACATTTCGGGTATATACTGTTTGTGTGTGTAACGTTTTACTAAAAGCTTGCCACATTTCGGGTATATACTGTTTGTGTGTGTAACATTTTACTAAAAGTTTGCCACATTTCGGGTATATACTGTTTGTGTGTGTA
>NW_013669570.1:21339-25395 GCF_000517525.1 Limulus polyphemus | reverse complement strand
CAATACTTGTAAATACTATATTAGGTTACTTTATTACTGTAGTACTTTGATATCTTGAAGTACGCTATAGACATAACCTACCAAGTATTGTTTACATTACCTCACATTATCTGGTCCCCCGGTGGGACAGCGGTAGGTCTTCGGAGAATACTAAAATCAGAGATTTGATTCCCCCTCGGTGGACACAGCAGATAGCCCCATGTGGCTTTGCTATAACAAAACACATTATCTGACAAATTCAGAAGAAGAAAAAAAAACGTAGTAAGATTTGATTTAATGGCGAACGTACACTATATAAAGAAATACTTTGTTTTAAAATTCTAAAGAAACTCAGCTAAATATCTGATATATATATATATATACACACACAACCAACGTGTGAGTCATGGTCTTAGTTGGTCAATCAGAATTAAAGGTCTTATTTAGTTGGTCAATCAGAAATTAAAGGCTGGAAAACAAGCGAGCTAGTCCATGAATTTTTATTTTACAAACATGTTAAACCACGATATATTTCTCAACACCTTTCTACTTGATGTAGTACATTGTACTGCAATTTATGGAAAAAGAAAGAACAGAAAAGGGCAATTTTCATGGGAACATAGACGTTCCAATAATTATATATATATATAACGTAAACTTGATATTATATAAAGACAAGCACGTTCGGATTTAACAAATAAAACACTATTTTATTGACCGTGCTTCTTAAATAATATCCACTGGAGTTCTTCGTTCATGTGCTACAGTGTCTCCCCCTGTACCCATTAAACATTATAATGGTTTCTCATATATATATATGTGTGTGTGTACGTTTTGTTTCTTTTAAATGAGCTTTGGCTGTATTCCTTGGATTAAAAAAATACTTTCTTTTAATCCTTCAACAAGACATTCATAAGTCTTTTTCAGCTCTGTCTCTCTCTTGCTCTTCCAACTTTTGTCATCAATGCCAAAGATTACCAAAAAAAAAAAGCTATTTGAAGGTCTAAGTTGTATAATAGACAAGGTAATGTCGTTTGTTTCGAAAGCAGAAACCATCCAGTTGGTTCTCAATTATACATTCGTTTTAAAATAAAAACAATGTTAACTCCCCCTTCCCCCTAAACAATGGCCGTCAATCTCCCGTCACACCCACTATTATTCACCAAGGTCTTGTTTTTGTTAAAACTGTTTTTGTCGTTGTTGTAACCTCTACAGCTCTGTACTGTAGAATGACTCCCCCGTGGTTCAGCGGCAACCTTGGGGACCTATAAGATTAAATTCGAGGTTCGATCCCACGGATGGACGAAACGCAAATAACCCATTTTGTAGCTCTGCCCTTGAAACAAACACAAACAGTTTTACCACTAAATAGTATTTCAAGTGCAGTGACGTAAACGTCGTCTAATGTATGGTGTAATACGTAATGGTTGTATAGACTTTTATGTCAGTTAAAGTTAACGAGTTAAAGCTCCTTGAGGTTTGTTTTCCCGTATTAAATACAGCCTAAAAAACAAGATATAAATAATCACGAAGTCTGGATCTTTACAGCCTAAAAATAAAGATATAAATAATCACGAAGTCTGGATCCTTATAGCCTAAAAAACAAGATATAAATAATCACGAAGTCTGGATCCTTACAGCCTAAAATACAAGATATAAATAATCAAAAAGTCTGGATCCTTATAGCCTAAAAACAAGATATAAATAATCAAGAAGTCTGGATCCTTACAGCCCAAAAAACAAGATATAAATAATCACGAAGTCTGGATCCTTACAGCTTAAAAAACAAGATATAAATAATCAAGAAGTCTGGATCCTTATAGAAATACGAACATCAAAATATAAAAGCTGTGCTTCTTCACCAAGGAATTAAAAAAAAACAACGTTTTTCCCTCCTCCAAAATGTGCGAGAACGGTTGTTGTCTTTCAGTATGTTGTTCATTGAAAAAAACTGGAAAAAGTAACCTAATCAGGAAATAGTGTGCATTACGGAGCATCTTTCTGGGAGTAACTTCCGGTGTTTAAACATATCAAGTTTGTAAGCGTTCTTCTTTCTGTGGGTTGGGAGCACAATCTCTGCAGAGATATTCGTGAGTTTAGAGTTAACGCTGCAACTTTATTAAGATTTCATTACCTTCTGACGGAGAGATAACATAATATCATGTCAGTTAACGAAGCCACCAGAGGTCTCTGGGGATTCTTCAGATTAGAGTCGACCGTGCTGCAACATTCTCAAGATTTCAATAACTTCTATTAGAGAGATGGCCTAGTCTTATGTCAACTAACGAAGCCACCAGAGGTCTCTCTCTGTATATATATATATATATATGTATACTCTCCCCTCGTAATTCTCAGATTTTTGTTAATACATCGTAGTACAACAACTAGTAACAACAACAATATACAATCCGTACTCTTTGTTGTATCATATATTATACATTACAGTACGCATTATTACCACAGCAGTCCAAAGCACGTTACAACATTATTATATATCCTAATTATTATAGTATATTTACAAGTATTGTTATATTACAATCTAAATAACCTACATCGTATCTTGAAGTACGTTACTTTATTACTGTAGTACTGCTAATATAGTATTTACTCTTTATGTGGTAATAACAGTGCCTTTTTGTATTTCAAACCACTGTGTATACATAAACAAACTAACAATATTAATAAAAGAAACCGAAGATCTTCTGAGTTTCTGTATTTTTATTTGTTTTTTTTGTCCTTTATTATATGTTTGCTCGCCAGTTTTTTTATAACGTTTGAATAGTTCTATAGACATTTGTTTGACAATGGAACAGCTGAAGCGATCTTGAAATGGTATTACTTTTTTTAAGGAAGTCGAATAATTAAGTCAGCATCTAGTGTGAAATTGACGACGGATTCCACACGCTTATGCAAGCTGTCGGCCATTAGGGAACGTCTATTTCCACTTGGATGATCATATATCCCCTACTCGCATGAGGACAATTGATTTCGTCATACAAGAGTGAGCACGGAGAATGAATCCTGTCTGTGATTGGCGGACTGAGTAGCCAATAGTATGTGGAACCTTGATCGTACTCTCTTTATCAGGGAGTTTAGATGGCATCGTTGGACCAATGACAGTCAAAAGTGGCTTTTGAGGGCGTTGGTAACTTCAATCAAACCGTCACAAAACAGCGCATAAAGAGATAGTTGTTGACTTGTATAATGTTCGACTCTTAATAAATATTTTGCAACAGATTCCGAATTCTTAAACACTATATTTTTATTTCATAAAGCTATTTAAGACAGGTGATTTCTAGTCCTAGCAGTGTTATGTTATATGCCTTTTTTTTTCCAGGCTAACGTTTATTATATTGAAAACAAATAAGAAGTACTACAGCCTAAAATTAGTGATATAATTTCGTGCTCAAACATCAAACTTAGTGATATAAGTTGGGGAAACAAAAATGCACTAGTTTTGAGACTCGTGTCTCATATAAGATGGAAATAAAGCGGAAATAAGTTACGTGTGTTTTTAAATAAAACGGAAACATGCGGCATGACTTAAAGATCAAAGGACTTAAGTAAGACAGAAATCAGTGTCAATATTTTAAATAAGGAACTTCTGTCTTAAATAAAACGCAAATAAGTTGCGTATGTTTTTAAATAAGACAGAAATAAATTACTGTTTTAAATAAGACGAAAGTAAGAGATATCTTAAATAAAACAGAAGTAAGTAAGACGAAAGTAAGCAACTTATGTCATGATTAAGATTGAAATAAGTTCTCTCATGTTTTAGATACGACAAAAATATGTGACTTATGTCTTGAAATAAGACGGCAGAAAGATATTCGTGCCTTAAATAGGATAAAAATCAATGATTATGTCTTATTGAGATGGAAATAAGTGACTTTCGGCTTAAGTAAGATGGAAGTGACTTTAGGCTTAAGTAAGATGGAAGTGACTTTAGGCTTAAGTAAGATGGAGTGACTTTTGTCTTAAGTAAGATGGAAGTGACTTTCGGCTTAAGTAAGATGGAAGTGACCTTTGTCTTAAGTAAGATGGAAGTGACCTTTGTCTTAAGTAAGATGGAGTGAC
>NW_013669570.1:18939-20569 GCF_000517525.1 Limulus polyphemus | reverse complement strand
AAGTACGTTACTTTATTACTGTAGTACTTCTAATATAGTATTTACAAGTATTGTTATATTACTATAGACATAACCTACCTGATATCTTGAAGTACGTTACTTCATTACTGTAGTACTTCTAATATAGTATTTACAAGTATTGTTATATTACTATAGACACAACCTACCTAATATCTTGAAGTACGTTACTTCATTACTGTAGTACTTCTAATATAGTATTTACAAGTATTGTTACATTACTTATTGGGTGAAATAGCAAAAGATAACACACCATATTGTGTCCGGAAAAGTTTGAGTGAAATAGCAAATTTTACGAACACAAAAGTTGGTTTGGTTTGTTATGAATTTCGCGCAAAGCTACACGCGGGCTATCTGCGCTAGCCGTTTCTAATTTAGCAGTGCTAGACTAGAGGGAAAGCAGCTAGTCATCAACACCTACCGCCAACTCTCCGGCTACTCTTTAACCATCGAATAGTGAGATTGACCGTCACATGGTAACGCCCCAACGGTTGAAAGGGCGAGCATGTTTGGTGTGACGTGGATTCGAACCCGCGATCCGCAGTTTACGAGTCGATCGTTCTAACCACCTGGCCATGCCGGGGCCCACACAAAAGTTTCTTAAGTGAAAAAAAAGTGTGATATTACTAAATTACTGTGTTTTGGTAAGAATTACATCTATACAGTTTCTACATTTCGGTTATGTATATATAAGGCACTTAGCGTAAGATATTTAAATAATGGAGCACTTGTTTGACAATTCTAACAGCTTAAGATGTAACAATTTATCACTACAAATAACACTTTTATTAGTAATATCCTAATGATTAGGTTATCGGACTGCAGATCTAAGGTTCTGGGGTTCTAGCCTAGCTTTCAGCTTTGGACGCGTTATAAAAATGGAAGCCAATACCATTATGTGTCTGAAAAACAGGACAAAGCCCTCGTTGCGGTGGGTGTTAATACCTGGCTGCCTGTTCCTGATACGTAGTCAAAACTGTGAGCGGCTACACCTGAATTCCAGAGGTCTCTGACCTCGCTAATTAGCCTAAGTGCGCATGAACGGAAAATTGACCAATACTGGGATCAATAATCTGTTTTCTCAATCTAACCGAGTCGAAATATGTCTCTCTGGTGATATCAAAAGACCATTTGAAGACCTTAATAATTAACTGCTATCAACACGTCCCCTTGTGGGACAACGGTAAGTCTACGGACTTGCAACGCTAAAATCCGGGGTTTGATTATCCGCGGTGGACGCAGCAAATAGCCGAATGCGACTTTGCTATAAAACAAACGAACAAAGCTATCAACAATAACACTGATGAGGCGACAAAACCTAAACAGTCGTCTTTCGAAGCTATATTCAACAACTTATTGTAGAGAAATATTGATTGTTCTTGCCCAAGCATCCGAAAGACCTTCAGCTAAAAAACCGTTGTGGTACGAAAAAAAACGAAGGCAAAAAATGAAAAACAAAACAAAAAACGTAAAGGTATTCCATTACAGTTTTAAAGTCGCGCCCAGCATGGCCAGGTGGTTAAGGCACTCGACTCGCAATCTGAGGGTCGCGAGTTCGAATCCCCGTCCCACCAAACATGCTCGCCCTTTCAGCCGTGGGGGCGTTATAATG
>NW_013669570.1:15766-18172 GCF_000517525.1 Limulus polyphemus | reverse complement strand
ACAAACAAACATACCCGCGAATATGTATACATATATATGTATATGATATTAGAGAAGAGATGAGCTTCATATTGCACAGCACAGATAGCCCATTCTGTAGCTGTGTGTTTAACAAACAAACATACCCGCGAATATGTATACATATATATATATGATATTAGAGAAGAGATTAGTTTCATATTGCACAGCACAGATAGCCCATTCTGTAGCTGTGTGTTTAACAAACAAACATACCAGCGAATATGCATACATATATATATATATGATATTAGAGAAGAGATTAGTTTCATATTGCACAGCACAGATAGCCCATTCTGTAGCTGTGTGTTTAACAAACAAACATACCCGCGAATATGTATACATATATATGTATATGATATTAGAGAAGAGATTAGTTTCATATTGCACAGCACAGATAGCCCATTCTGTAGCTGTGTGTTTAACAAACAAACATACCCCAGAATGGTTTGACCGAGGAAGTTGTGTCGACACATTCAGTTTGAAAACGTATCCCAATAAACAGTCGTATCTTCTACTACGCTCTCCCGTGAATGTTATTTTTAATCCGGTATTTTTACTTAATAAATGTGTAGAATACGTGTCAACATGCGTAAAATTACCCAACCTCCGACATCACATATTATTAAGTGTTACGTCGAGAGCGAGTACCTTTTATTAGACAGTTTCAACGCTGACTTTAATACTTCCTGTGTCGTATGCAGAGTGCTGATGTCAGTCCAAACTTGGTGGCGCTGCAGGTGGCGTTAAAATTTATTACGTACTAAATCTTAGTGTGTAATTAGGTTCAGCAGCATATTACGTCAACTTGAATTATGGCCGACTCCAACCCCTAGGAGAACGATCACGGCCTGTATCACAGGGTGGTCAGTGGAGTCTTTGTTGACCATAAGCTGACCCATGGGACTCATATTGGTGTAACCGGACATAACGCTTTGACTAAGTGAGTTGCCGGTAATGGATGTGAAACGAGCGAGGCTGTTATTTCTGCTGACAGACTTACGCGGGCCCAACTTAAAGACTTGACCACGTGGGCTTAACAATATCGTGCCATGCGTCACGCGGCTATCGCTCGAACTGCTTCTAGGTCAAATTTCTTCTACATAAACTCGACACGAGATTGACGAAGTTCTCGCAATTTCCGCTAGCAAACACAGAAAATGTCATTTTCTTGGTTTGCGTCGTAATAATGGAAGTCATTTGGAACACACAAAATGTCGTTTTATTTTTTGACTCAGCTGACAAATAGACACTCGTTTCCTGCAGGAGTTAGTAGGATTTATTGTTTTACAAAACACAATAGTTCATGACAATAATAAACTCACACGACGAAAACCTTTGGTCTTTGCCACATTTGTTTGTCTGTTTTTTTCGTTGACAATACTGCAACTTTATGTCGTATTGGATGTGTCGTATTTTCCCCCCTAAAGAAAGTGATCAGCCCGCGAAAATATTACGATCCATGGGCTAATATGACGTATTCGTGTACAGAAATATTTCTGTAAGGTTATTATCTACTTTTAAGCACCAGGTGTCGGGCCGTCAATCTAGGTTTAGTAGTAATACAACTCTGTACTATAAACGACAGTATCTTGTTACACGATTACGGCACGTTACTAAGTCATGGCTCCAAGAGAAGAACCTACAAGACTGTTTCATGACGTTCGAAGTATTTGTAGGGTTACAAGACTTTTTTGTTTCATGGTTTTCGTACAACTTTGTCTTGTAGGGGGGGGCTACGTGACGTTTCTGTTTTATGACTCTCTTACATGATTTGTTTTGTTGAGATAGATGTTTCCATTTCATGACTCCCACACAGTGAGTCTTGTAGGACTACGAGATGTTTCTGTTTTATGACTCTCAAACAGTATTTCTTTTGTACGATTGCAAGACGCTTCTTTTTCATAGCTTATGTACAAATTGTGTTGTGTGGCTACAAAACGTTTTGGTTTCCTAACTTATGTGCAATATTTGTCTTATAGAGTTAAAATACGTTTTTATTAATGTATATTTTGCTGTATTGTCTCTGAAGGTTACGTGACTTTTCTAACTCATGATTTTAATACCATATTTTTCTTGTAGAATTAGATGTTTCTATTCCATGACTCTTCCAGTGCATATTATTTTAGGACTACAATATTTTTCTGTTTTATGACTCTCGTACATTAAGTGTCTTGCACTACTGCAATACGTTTCTCTTTTATGACTCTATTACAGAGTGTATCGTGTAGGACTACAAGATGTTTCTGTTTTATAACTCCCATACAGTAACTGTCTTGTAGGACTACAAGATGTTTCTGTTTTATAACTCCCATACAGTAACTGTCTTGTAGGACTACAAGATGTTTCTGTTTTATAACTCCCATACAGTAACTGTCTTGTAGGACT
>NW_013669570.1:12296-15092 GCF_000517525.1 Limulus polyphemus | reverse complement strand
CTGTTTTATAACTCCCATACAGTAACTGTCTTGTAGGACTAAAAGATGTTTCTGTTTTATAACTCCCATACAGTAACTGTCTTGTAGGACTAAAAGATGTTTCTGTTTTATAACTCCCATACAGTAACTATCTTGTAGGACTAAAAGATGTTTCTGTTTTATAACTCCCATACAGTAACTGTCTTGTAGGACTACAAGATGTTTCTGTTTTATAACTCCCATACAGTAACTGTCTTGTAGGACTACAAGATGTTTCTGTTTTATAACTCCCATACAGTAACTGTCTTGTAGGACTACAAGATGTTTCTGTTTTATAACTCCCATACAGTAACTGTCTTGTAGGACTACAAGATGTTTCTGTTTTATAACTCCCATACAGTAACTGTCTTGTAGGACTACAAGATGTTTCTCTTTCATAATTCTGTTACAGTATGTGTCTCGTAAGGCTACAATGTTTGTCGTATGGGCCTGCCTACAAGACGTTTCTGTTATGGTTCTCATGTGGTTACCGCATGTTTCTAACCAGCGGACGCGGTTCACAGAAAGCAATCGCGTTGATCAGTAATCAAGTCAACCGCGACTCACAGCTTCAGGGGTTATTACAACGGTGCTTTGCCGACAAAGACAGTTGGCATTACCCGAAAATATGACGTCGGTTCTTGGGGATCAAGACACTGTGAAGCCCTGGCGGCATAAAACACCAAATAAAGTAGACCCAGAAGTGGCATGTGTGTTTAGTCGAATGTTGTATTTCGTTATTTCAACGAATTAAGAACAGTATACGTGCTTAGGCCTCATGATTGTAATAACTGTTTCTTAGAAGTGCTCTTCACGATAACACACAATAGATTAGGCCTCATGATTGTAACAACTGTTTCGTAGAAGTGCTCCTCACGATAACACACAATAGGATTAGGCCTCATGATTGTAACAACTGTTTCTTAGAAGTGCTCTTCACGATAAACACAATAGATTAGGCCTCATGATTGTAACAACTGTTTCTTAGAAGTGCTCTTCACGATAACACACAATAGATTAGGCCTCATGATTGTAACAACTGTTTCTTAGAAGTGCTCCTCACGATAACACACAATAGATTAGGCCTCATGATTGTAACAACTGTTTCTTAGAAGTGCTCTTCACGATAACACACACAATAGAATTTTTTCTTAACTTGATATGTTAGAGTACAACACCAGAAAATCCAGGGAATTTTTTTTATTCAAATACACTTAACAGTTTAAAATGGTGCATTTAGAACAGAAGCGCTGTTGTAGGTTCAGCCACATCTTTAAGTAGCAAAGGTTAACAAATATTGGCCCACACCTATAGAACCTATAGAACATGTTTCAATATAGTGACCCATACCTATAGAACATGTTTCAATATAGTGACCCATACCTATAGAACATAAATGTTTCAATATAGTGACCCATACCTATAGAACATGTTTCAATATAGTGACCCACACCTATAGAACATAAATGTTTCAATATAGTGACCCATACCTATAGAACATGTTTCAATATAGTGACCCATACCTATAGAACATAAATGTTTCAAAAAACTCTCTGATTCACAACCTGAGTCGGAGAATCGCCTGTTTTCTGGTGTGTAAATTCTAGCTAATATTGTAAGTTTTTACTGGACATTAAAACCTTCGACTGTCTTTTTCCACAACCTGAACAAATCATTTTTTTTTAATAGCTCGGCTAGGCCTAGCATGGCTTGTTAAGTAAGGGCACTCGACTCACAAGCTTAAGTCGCGAGTTCAAATCCAATCTCCAAACATGCTCGTCCTTTCAGTCACGGGGGATGTTATAATACGCGGTCAATTCAACTATTTGTAGCCCAAAAGTTGGCGGTGGGTGCTGTTGACTAGCTACCTTCCCTCTTATATATATCACTTCAAAATTAGGGACTAGATTAAAACGCCCCATTAAAAAAAATTATCACGCGCATTTTTATTTCTACGTGATTTTCAAAGTTCACATTGGCAGGTTATAACAAAGAAGAAAAACGCGTGGACACTTTCTATAGAGATCAAATTTCATTACACTCACTTCTTAGAAGTTCATAAAGAGCCGTCTACATACATAGATTTGTCTTTCATTCGAGTTCTTGACTCTCATTGGCCGATTTATTTAAAACACGTGCATATCCACTCTTCAGACTAAACATTTCGTGTCTTAGGCCTAACCTGGGAACTTACAATAAACTGTTTCGGGTATCAACTATGCCACTTTCAACAAGGCTTTCTTTTACTATAGTTGTTTACGGGTATCCTTCGGCACTTCATGAAAGCCTTCAGTAGCAACACGTGAAGTAATAATACTGAATGAAGCACAAGACACGCTACTGGTAACTTACCAAAGAAGTGTTCTATATCTTGTAACCTTCTCTAATCACCTTTATTATACCCCTTGCATTAACGGTGGCTCCATCATTCTCTCAGATAATGTGTGAAAAATTAATAATAAAAAAATTAAATGTGGATTTGTAAACAAATTTTCAAATGTGGTGAATTCTGTTAACTTGTGTAATATGATAATACAGTGTTTAATATATCAGACTACGTTCAGTGTCGGTTCGTGAATATTGTTGTCCAATATGATAATATATTGTTTAAGATATCAGACTACGTTCAGTGCCAGTTCGTGAATATTGTTGTCCAATATGATATTACAGTGTTTAAGATATCAGACTACGTTCAGTGCCAGTTCGTGAATATTGTTGTCCAATATGATAATATAGTGTTTAAGATATCAGACTACGTTCAGTGCCAGTTCGTGAATA
>NW_013669570.1:10988-12286 GCF_000517525.1 Limulus polyphemus | reverse complement strand
GGCTCCATCATTCACTCAGATAATGTGTGAAAAATTAATAAAAAAAAATTAAATGTGGATTTGTAAACACATTTTCAAATGTGGTGAATTCTGTTAACTTGTGTAATATGATAATATATTGTTTAATATATCAGACTACGTTCAGTGCCAGTTCGTGAATATTGTTGTCCAATATGATAATATATTGTTTAAGATATCAGACTACGTTCAGTGCCAGTTCGTGAATATTGTTGTACAATATGATAATACAGTGTTTAATATATCAGACTACGTTCAGTGCCAGTTCGTGAATATTGTTGTTCATTTCTACTAAAAACATTTATTTTTCTAAACACTGCAAGGATCCTCCTCGATTATGTCTGGCATCACAAAATTAATGAAGTTATTGTTGTTGTTTTCTTAACAAAAAACTACACATTGTAATATTTGCGCTCTGTCCGTCGTTGGAAATCTGTAAACTTACCGCTCCCCCCATCGGGGGATTTTAACATTAAGCATTTAAAAAAGTTCCAGTCAAAATGGCATCATTGTAATGATGACATCTTTCTAATTGAATTTATTTGTAACTGTATAAAAGTAATGCTATATATTAGGTTTAAGAAACTTTATACTTTCGTGTCCATGAAATACGTTTCATTAGCATTAGTATATCTATTCTGAAATTACAACGCCACCTGTCACTGCCAACGTGAGCAATACCCCGCTTGACGGACAGAACCAAAGAGCGAACCCGTTTCTTTCTTAACTACCAAAACCAAGACGAAAAAAATACCTAGCTTAGAGGGAGAACGTATCCTAGACAGAAAATTGCGGCGAAAACTTGAATGGTATGCTACCAGGTAGCGAAGCTGAAAATACAAAGGTGATTAGCTCTACGATTGGTTTTGATTGCTTATGTCAAAATATATTTTGACTTGATCAATTTTATCCGATCACGCACTAAATACATTGATGTTCAGACTTCAGACTTTACTCGAAGCTACATGTTACGTTACACACGATTCATTTAGCGTTTGCCCCTGTGGTAGAGCTCTGGATTTCGGATCTGGCGAGCACGGCTCGAACCCGTACGATAACAAAAAAAAAAAAATTTCCACGCATTTAAGTCTGTGGGTGCGTTATAGAAATAACAGTCAATCAATTAGCATGTATGGTGGATGACAGAGTGCTACTGACTGGCTGTGTCTTTCTACTAGTAAATAGTTGAAAATTAAGGGCGGCAGCAGATAGCTGTAGTAGTTTTACCATAAATACAAATACATATTTAGTCTTTACTGTTAACAATACTGGAGTTAGGG
>NW_013669570.1:0-10175 GCF_000517525.1 Limulus polyphemus | reverse complement strand
TAAAAGAAACCTATCATTCTATAGGTATTTGAAGAACTTGTAGCATTCCACCACAATTTTATTCTTTGTATTGTTAGCCGACACTAGGCAGCTGGTACATATTTGAATAGAGTTGTTTAAACTTTAAGTTTAACAAGTAAAAGCTCGATTTTCGATACCTCACTACGACAGCTGTAGTACATAATTTAATAGAGTTGTTTAAACATGTAAAAGCTTGGAATGGTCTATTCTTTCATTGCTTTTACTTGTTAAACTTAATGTTTAAAAAGATAATTGAATAGAGTTGTTTAAACATTAAGTTTAACAAGTAAAAACTCGATTTTCGATACCTCACTACGACAGCTGTAGTACATAATTGAATAGAGTTGTTTCTTTTTTGTGGTCGTAGTGCACGAGTTATTAGTCGTTGCTTTGTTGTTATTTTTTTAGTACAAAGCTTCACATCGGGCTGTCTTTATTCAACCCAGCGTGGGGAATCGAACCCCGGATGTTAGCGTTGTATGTCCGTAAACTTACCAGCGACCCACTGGAAAAAAAACACTTTGAACGACGATTAAAACAAACATACTCGGAAGTTAGTTCATGGGCACCGTCATCACGAAACCAAACTTGTAGCTACTGAGGCTAAAAAAATCAAAACAAACTTTTCTTCAGCCGTGCAGCAGTGTAGGTTAGATTGTGTTCCCACGAAGTTCTTTTAATCTTTAACCATACTGATACCTTCTGGATGTTGCTTTGACTGCCGTGCACGAGTGTGACGTAGAGGTGTCACTTTTACAGGGAATATCCAAAATAATGCAGTGAACAAAAAACACGAAGTTTGTTCTTCCAGTTTAACATAACCACGTGTTTACAGTAATAAGATATTAATCATATATATATATATACACACATATACATACAAATAAATAGTACTAACACATATATATATATATATACATGTAAGTAAATATTATAAATTCCATCAAATGTGTGTAAAATCAGCACTGTATAACAATGATGAATGTTAGTATCAAAACAAACAAACGAGACTTTTATTACGAGATTCTAACATAAAAAAAGGGGTTGGGGATGGAGAACACTGTCCATTGCCAGTTCTTGACATTATCTACTGACTTCTAAAGAAAAATGTCTGTGGTCATAGCTCCCAAAAGGGTTGGATATCTTTCATCTATCAGACATAATTCAAACGCAGATTTCAAATCAGTTAGCTTTTACAGAAGATTAAATTAGCGTTAGGCGTCAGGAGTTGACTACTTTGACCCACAACGTGTCAACTCCTACTGCCTTTCGCTGACTGCAGCCAGTTGTGAAAAGGCAGTCATCCCTAATATTTTGACATAAAATGCAGGTGTTAAAATAACATTGTAGTATATATATATATATATACAGGGGAGGGGTACATCCTGTAAAAGTAACCAGAGAATTGTACCTAAAACTGTTGCAGTTAAACGTACTTTAAAGCATCAATTCTTTAAAAAAAAAGGTCTCTTCAGGAGTCATTATCATGCTTAATTTGGATTGTACATATCAATGTGGTGAAAAACCCCTTTTTTTTCAAGGTTTTGTTAGTTTTAGTGCAAAGTCACATTTGGCTATCTGCTGTGCCCACCGCGGGGAATCGAACCCCGGATTTTTTACGATGCAAGTCAGTAAACTTACCTCTGACCTACAGGAGGACTTTTGTTGTAAGAATGTTCATTCTACTTTAATATTACCTACATTACATTAAAATGATTGTGATTTTAAACTGATAGACTAGAAGGAACGCAGCTAGTCAACAGTACCCACCGCAAACTCTTTGTATACTTTAATCCAACAGTAGTGTCATAGGCGTAGGGGGGGGGGGGGTCAGGTGGCAATCCCCCAAAAATTCTGGCCCAAATAGTTTTTCGGGCAAAAATCACCAAAAATATTCGGGCAAAAAATCCGTGCACATCTATAACTTTTATATTTGCAAATTGATTATGCCTTTTCAGAATTTTTTTTTTTTTTTACCCACACGTGACATTTTCACTTGCACCTTTTTAATCCTTTAGCGCCACATAGAAGTCATTGGAACCTTTTTTTTTCAAGCGACTTTAAACCTTATAGTACATGATTTTAAGGTCAATTCTATATTTTTGGGCAAAACTTGCTTGCCCCCTCCCCGGTAAAAATCAAGCCCCCTACGCCCATGAGTAAGGGTTGACCATCGTTCTTGTAACGTACCGACGACCAGAGCGCGATTTTGCGGCAACAGGATGTGAGCCATGGATCTTTCAAGTTCACAGTCTTGTACATTAACCGTTAGGCCACGCACGGCCTGTAGCCCTCCAGTCTCCATGTTTACAGCTAGACATGTGACACATGAAGTTCAAGTGACCGTCAAATTATGATGCCCGCACAGCTGAAAGAACGACCGTGTTCGGCAACAGGTTTCAATCCCGCGACCCGTAGTTTGCGAATTGAGCGCCCTAACCAGAATACTATTGATATTACTTCTCTAGAAGATCTATTGTTGGCATTGTCTACAATTCCGACCCAACTAGTAAATAACCAATATCAAAACTTAATTTTTAAGTTTAAAATATACGAATTATCCATTCACTTTTATATATCGGGTTTTGGATATCAAACAGTCATTAACATGATAGGTCCATGATTCAGGTAGACAAGATTACCATAGGTCCATGATTCAGGTAGACATGATTACTATAAGTCCATGATTCAGGTAGACATGATTACCATAGGTCCATGATTCAGGTAGACATGATTACTATAAGTCCATGATTCAGCTCGACAAAATTACTATAAGTCCATGATTTAGGTAGACGTGATTACCATAGATCCATGATTCAGGTAGACATGATTACCATAGATCCATGATTCAGGTAGACATGATTACCATAAGTCCATGATTCAGGTAGACATGATTACCAGAGGTCCATGATTCAGGTAGACGTGATTACCATACGTCCATGATTCAGGTAGACATGATTACCATAGATCCATTAATCTCTCTAAGAGTCAATGATAACTCAATATCCAAATGAAAACAAAATTTAACAACTCCAGAATATTTTTTTTTATTATCCCGAACAAATACACGTGTAAATCCTAATATGGGATACAACTGATTGATTTAGTTTACCTAAAATTCGTTAGGGGGTAACGTTTCAATTATTATTGTAATGGTAACCAATAAATAGTAGTTTGCATAACACGCGTAAAAAGACAGTGAAAAGCAAACTAATACACTAGTATAAAACTATAAAACTAATACTGCAAGACTTTTTCATAGAAGATTTTACCAAAAAAAAATGACTTTGAAAATCTACATGGGGATTATGTCGAACAAACAAATAGCTACTTAAAAACTTTAAACACTGCTATACATCGAGACAGCCCCCACCCCCCATCAAGTTAACATTAAAATTCAGAAAAGCCCAAATACTCGAATCCTTGCAACTTGAATTTTATTGCATCCTCATAGAAATCACCCAATATATCTTTTTACTTTTGAAGTGCAACGGTGGAAAAGAAAGTTTAATTTTCACTACCAGAGGGTGTACAGGATTAAAACAATTATAAAATATATTTTCCATATTGGGACTACAAATACGTGATTTGTCGAATCCATTTTTTATGGTAGAAAGTAGTAATAAAATTAAGAAAACTAAAATTGAATCAACTAAAAGTTTTATTTTTCCAAATAAAAAGCTATAAAAATATATATATTATTCACACCACCAGGGGGCACCACATTTGTAATGTACTTAGAAAGCCCATTTTCCTTTGGAAATTGGTGGGACCAACATGAACACATCTGGATACATTTACGCTCTTCCAAAGCTTCGCTTTAAGGATCGATATGAAAATATTATTATCGAGGCCACCAGGGGGAAACACTTAAACACTGTTTGCAAGAACACTAAAAAAAAAAAGTCCCTCATACAACATAGCAGCTATTCTGTTCTTCGGTTGCAGTTTTGATTTTCAAAGACAATTTTTACACGTTTTTTTTTACGCAGAAGATTCACGTCCGTTAAATAATTCAGCGGAAATTTAACAATCAAAATTATGTGGTTGAGATTGAATGTGTCACGATTCTATTTAATTGGTTTGGTTTGAACTTCGCGCAAAGATACTTGAGAGCTATCTGCGTTAATAGCCTCTAATTTAGCAGTAATTTACTAGAGGGAAGACAGCTAGTCAACACCGCCAACTCTTGGGATACTCTTTTACCAAAGATTAGTGGGATTGGCCTTCACATTATAACGCCCCCACGGGCTGAAAGGGTGAACATGTTCGTTGACGAGGATTCGAACCATCAGATGGCAAGTCGAGCGCCCGCCCTAACCACCTGGGGATGGAGGGCCTCGTGAAAGAAAAGAAGAGTTTATAATGATATATCAATCACGCCATCTCTGCTATATACAAGTGCCGACAAGGCCTTTTACCTTAATACCAGAACTCTTCAAGCTAACCGAAATCCGACAAACATAGTAATAGTTGACACACTATTTTTATTAGGAAATTGCTTGAAAACAACCGTTACGGTGTGAACTGGATCACATTAGTGATTATTAATTTCGCATCACTTCTTTGTTTATGTCAGAGTAATCAGAATTAGGGAAGTTATTTTTTAACACTACTTCATTTATTTAGTTTAACATCATATATTATTCATTATTATTTTATGTGATGTTTATATGAGTGGGTAAACTTTTTATGAAAAACACTGCCATCTAGGAAAACGTTTGTTGCTGTGTACTTCAAGCTTAGAAATCTTTAATAGTCAGTAAACTAGTTAATATGATTCATACGATATCTCCCTCTCTCTATAGATGTGTATATATGCATGTATGATCGAATTAGAATAATCGTTATGTTTATATTTGTTACAGATACATTGTGTAGCTTTATGCTTAATAACAAATAAACAAATACAGATTTTGTTTCTGTTTCATAACATAACAAAAAGGATAACATTGAAACCAATAGAAACAGAAAAGCAGTTTGATAAAATAATAAATAAAGTGAGTAAAACCACGTGACTAAAAACAGACCACTGAGAGACGATAAGTATAACCTCGTGACTAAAAAAGTCCACTGAGAGACGATAACTAAAACTTATCTTCTGAAGCATTCCAGTTCCCATAACGACCACGTATCTACACAAGGAACCTTATTTAATGAAATGCTTCTATTCAAAATAATGTAGTACGTCACCCTACATCCTCCCTGACCACTACGTTGTTAAAAGTAGTAAATTGCATAGAAGAATACCTTAAGTAACCGTAAATACTAGTTACCTAGGGTTACATTTTACACGTGGTTAAAGCCAAAACAAAACAAAAAATATGATATAATTACAGCAATCTTTGATAAGAACATTTATGTACTATAACAGCGGTCGGGTGTGGTCTAGTAATTAGCGTTTTCCAACTGTGAATCCAAGGGTTCATGGTTCGCGGCCCCTTGCGACAAAAACGTGTTCTGCACATTGTGACCCTTAGAGCACTATAAGAATGACAGTCAAATCCAACTGTTCGGTCAGACAAGAGTAACTAAAGAGTTGGCGGGGGGTACTGTTCACTGGCTGCCTTCTGTGTAATTGAATCTATCAGTTCAAAATTAGAGAAGGCTATGCCCTTTCTGTAGCTCTGCAGGAGAATTCTGAAACGTAAAAAGAAACAACTTACTTTAAAGTATTTTGACAGTTTTGATGTTCTAACAACAGCTGGTAATTTTTACAATATCAAACGAATGAATGAAAACCGTGTTGAATCTAAGTTTCAAATGGATTCATTATGAATACTCTGCCTAAACAACCTATCAAAGAAAAACCGTGTTGCTAAAAACCGTTATATTTAAGCCTTATAACAAAAGCAATATGAGAGAAAATACTATATTTTTTTTACCAGTTTTGCGATCATGTAAATAACTGTGGCACAGTGTTAAGTTAACGAACTTACAACACTAAAATCCGGGGTTCGATTCCTGGCAGTGGACACAGCAGATAGCTCAATGTGGTTTTGCTCTAAAACAAACAAGAAAATTACAATTTGGTTAGAGATCAATGAAATACTGAAAAAAACTCCACAAATGTGTAAAAATAAGTTCTAGACGTTTATCAAAAGCACTAACGTCATGCCCTCCCCCCACACATAGTGGCACAGGGATATGTCTTCGGACTTATACTGCTAGAAACTGAGTTTCGATACCCGTGGTGGGTGTGGCTTTGTGCTCAATAACAATCACATTACTTACGTCATTTTTTCATGGTTTATTTTTTGTCTAAACCTGGTGGCAAGTAGGAGATATACTAACGTAAAAGACCCACAATTAAAGGTTGAATACTTCTCAAATAAACGTACAACGTATTTGTCTCTTCTTTCTATTTATCATGCCACACTAAGTGCTTTTTTCACTCTACTGACTAAGTAACCCGTGTGATCCCGAGTCACCACTGAATCTGGAGAAGTATACCACGTAGCTTTTCTTTCCTCCAGTTGCTCCAGTCTCGTTGATTACCCAGTACGTCCCCAAGTGGCACAGCGGTATGTCTGCGGACTTACAACGCTAGAAACCGGGTTTCGATACCCGTGGTGGGCAGAGCACAGATAGCCCACTGTGTAGCTCTGTGCTTAATTACAAACAAACTCTTAGTGCTCCCAGTGGAACAGCGGTATGTCTGCGGACTTACAACGCTAGAAACCGGGTTTCGATACCCGTGGTGGGCAGAGCACAGATAGCCCGCTGTGTTGCTCTGTGCTTAATTACAAACAAACAATACCTAGTACGTAGCGCCCCATGGAACAGACAGTGAGTTATTGTCATTAAAATTTTTCATTGCTAAGTGAAATTCCTTCAGGCTAGTGTTTATGAATAAAGTCGATGTGATGAGAAGCTGAAACATTCCAGTTCCCGAGAAGAAAGAATCCAAGACACAAAAATAACGTTTCTTTTGTGAGTTAAAAAAAAGAAGGTAATCGGTTTGTATAACGCAATTTTTATCCAAACTTTAAATGACCGCTGTAACATGCAAAGTATGAGCCCCCCCTGAGGCTAAAAAATTACAGCATGTATTTGCACATAATACAAAAAAAATTCCAGCATAAAATATTTTTTATATAATCTCAATTACCACTATCTCCATTATTACTCTTTAGGCCTACTTGATTATAATACTCAAAGCAGAAGAACGTAAATTAGAAAGTCCACTTACCGATTTTCGTGTTCTAAGCTAGAACTTTTTGGGCCTGCTTGATTATAATACTCAAAAAGCATAAAGTAGAAAACCTTCTTATCAATAAAGTACAAGGGCATAAAGCAGTTAAGCCCACTTTGTTATTTTTGTGTTAATGCGCCTGTTTATGGAAGATAGATGCTCGTTTAGCGATGTCATACACTGCTTTAAAAAACAGTATTAACAGAAGAAATCAGTTTGTTTTTTCAGTAAAAAACAGTAGAAATCAGCCTTTTTGTGTGTGAATATTAAAAGATGCGTCAAACTGTTCCGATTATAGCAAACTTGCAATAAAAACGTTTCAGAGATACGAGATGAGAATCTTCAATAAAATATACGTGTAATTTACACTTTTAATGTCAGACCGTAAGTGTAAATTACACGAGGAGTTTATTGTTAGACCATAAGTGTAAATTACACGAGGAGTTTATTGTCAGACCATAATAGCCTTGAACCTTGAAGATTAACTTGTTACGTTATCAATACATACGGTCCGCGGTAAGTTTGTGGACTTACAACGCTAAAATCCATAGTACGATCCCCTCTGATGGACGAAGTGAGGATAAACTATTGTGCAGCTTTGCGCTAAAGAAAACAAACAAATAATACATATGTACGACAACAACGACCCTGAAGTACAAACCCATATATTTTTTGTGTGTGTAAACCAGAAACATATGCTTCTCAAATATGATTGTGAACTTTCTAGACGTTTAATTACTCCGGTAAAAAGTAAATATCCTTAAACGTCGAAGTGTACAGAAAGCTGAGAAAAGAGATGTGTGGCCCAGATTATCACATTTTTTAAGTAATGTAAACCGCTTGTTTGACTAAATAATATACAATGCTGCATATTATTGAAATTCCTACATAACTGTAGGATTACTGTGTGAGTAAAAAAGACATTTCCAAACGCCGTATGCACAACAAACCTCATGCACTAATTAATCCTCCAAATTTTAGAATTATAATTCCCTGCTTTCGTTCACCTCCGGGCCAAAGAGAGGGGGGGGGCGTAACCCCCTGATTACCCGTGATCAGCCTGCTTCCCCTCGCTCGAGCTGGAATGAAATTACATAAAAAAAATACATGTTTTTAACGCATAGTTATACATTACACTATCTGTGATTTTAGCGTTGTAAGTTCGTAAAGTTAACCGCTCACCCACGTGTGGTAAAGCTCCGAATATCGGAACTGGCGAGTCGGGTTCGGACCGGTGCGTTACCAGAAAACATTCACTGCACTTTAAACTGTGGCTGCATTACAAGAGTGACAGTCAAATCGTCGATGTGGCTGGTAGGTGGTAGGGTGCTACTGACTGACTGTCCCCCATCCTGGTCACGATCTGTTTACTGACCAAAATGACATGAGATGCTCATACTTCAACAGCTAATCCACTTGATGACCTCTGACCGAACAGTTGGACTCAACCGTCCCTAACGAATAATGATTCCTCCACTTCGCAGTTCGGGCACCCTAATTATGAGTAGGGCCAATTAGTGGTGGGGGGGGGGCTTTTGTCCAGGACCTCAAGCTCAAAGAGGGTATCAAATTTAGACACTTTGTTACTTTTTTAGTATTTGTTAAGATTCGCGACTTGTATTGATGTGCTTCCCAATCAGACCAAAATGTGACACACACTCTCAGTACCATGAAACGTGTCCCCCCTGCTTCCCAATCAGACCAAAATGTGACACACACTCTCAGTACCATGAAACGTTCCCCCCTGCTTCCCAATCAGACCAAAATGTGACACACGCTCTCAGTACCATGAAACGTGCCCCCCCCCCGGTGGCTTAAAGTGGGCAGTGAAAGATTTAGGACAAAGTTGTTACTCGCTCCTAGCTGGATGTCTATCCGATAAATCATTTATTTCCTTGTAATAACGAGTTTTGGTAACTTTAGATAGGCCATTACCCATTACCCATTCAAGCCGTCTCCAGCCATTATTTGGTAACTTTAGATGGGCCACGAATGTTTGGTATCATCATAAAAAAAAAATTACCGAGCACCCAGTAAACTAGTACTACAACAGATGATTTTTTTTTTTTTACCGATAATCCAAATAATCTTAAGTACTATTTGTTCCCTCCAAGCTACGCGGCCGCACAACAACCGATCAAATGCCGCGCACTTAATTATCCCAGCCGCGCACATACTCAGTAATGGTTGAGGAGTCTCAACACGTTGACGACCTTAATGACCCCGGCAGTCGATAGGCCTAAAGCCCAAACAACGGACTGGTAGTATTGCAAAGCGGCCTCATGGTCCAATAGGGTCGATGGTCTAAAAATCCCCCCCCCCCAAAAAAAATACTGGTAACGCACATCCGCACATTACTTTGATACTGGTGCACATGAGAAAATTCATTCCGCACACGGATTGAAAAAATGAGATGGAATTTTGTATAAGATTTTTTTTTCTTTACCGAGAACCCAACAAACTTACTTATATCTTTTCACCAAGAACCTAAAAAAATATTTTTACCGAGAACCCATCAAACTAGCTAGTACTACGGGAAACGTCTCTTCATCAAGAATCCAGCAAACTTATGCACCACAGAGTGCAACAAAAAGTACCTCCACGCGAGAAAAATATGCTGATATTCAATCAATAGGGAGTACATCGAAGTCACGTGATGTCACCGTTTCGTTGTTCTTCACATAAAAAGAACAGCAAGAAAAATGCCCTCTGAAAGGAGTATAGTTCTGTTAAGCACCTCTCAATTAAAGCTGTTGTCATTGTATTTTCTAGGAACCTGCGAGCTTAACTGAAACTATACTTTATGTATGATCTCCCAAACAAGACTCAGTATAAAGTTAAGTACTGCACGAGACATGTTTGTTACCAACAATCTTCCATAGTTTAATAACGTTAAACACTACACGAGACATGTTTGTTATCAACAATCTTCCATAGTTTAATAACGTTAAACACTACA
>NW_013669569.1:93881-103410 GCF_000517525.1 Limulus polyphemus | reverse complement strand
TTCGGTTCTTATTCTAAGACAGGTTCAGCATTGTTTCGGTTCTTATTATAAGACAGGTTCAGAATTGTTTCGGTTCTTATTATAAGACAGGTTCAGCATTGTTTCGGTTCTTATTCTAAGACAGGTTCAGCATTGTTTCGGTTCTTATTATAAGACAGGTTCAGAATTGTTTCGGTTCTTATTCTAAGACAGGTTCAGCATTGTTTCGGTTCTTATTCTAAGACAGGTTCAGCATTGTTTCGGTTCTTATTATAAGACAGGTTCAGCATTGTTTCGGTTCTTATTATAAGACAGGTTAGTATTGTTTCGGTTCTTATTATAAGACAGGTTCAGCATTGTTTCGGTTCGTACATAAGACAGGTTCAGCATGATTTCGGTTCGTACATAAGACAGGTTCAGCATGATTTCGGTTCGTATATAAGACAGGTTCAGCATTGTTTCGGTTCGTGCATAAGATAGGTTAAGCATTGTTTTGCTCTTATTATAAGACAGGTTCATCACTGTATGTAATAAATAATACCTTTATAGTTCTCAAAATTCATAACGATGCGGAACAAGTGATCTATTAGAAAATATGATATATAAAATTAACTCTTTATATATATATCAAGAATGGAATCTAATATATATCTAATATATTTGATATATATATAATCTTATTATATTATATTAATCTCCCTAGATGTTATATATTCATTGTAATCTATTAAATAACAGGAGAAAATTATTTTTGAATGAACCAATCAGTGTGTGGTATAGTTGACATCCCTTTCAATCAAAATATTTCCCTGTTAGACAGGTTCAAAAATGAGATGTTACATCGATAGTGACTTTTAGGGAGATAGTCATCACCACCCTCCGCCAACTCTTGGGTTACTCTTTTACCAAAGAATAGCGGGATATACCATCACATTATAACGCCCCCACGACTGAAAGGGCGAGCATGTTATTGGGACGTGGATTCGAACCCGCGACTCGTAGATTGCGAGTCGAGCACCCTAACCACCCGGCATTGTGTTGTATGTAAAAATCTGTATTCTTGTATTTTGTTTATTTTTACATTAAAATTTCATACTTTAAATCCTAAGATCCGTATGATGTCCTTCCTATTAATTGCTCTGACCCTGGCATGGGGTCATCAACTGTATGCACATACAGTAACCCGTGTTGGAGTTGGAAAACGAGGGTTCCGACAATGTCTCCTTAACATCAGTCCAGCACTCCGGGCTACTTGTACCATCCAGGTAGAACCATTCCACATTTACTGGCCTCTTCCTTAATCTAAAAATATAATTAAAATATTCGTTTTAAATCATTGAAAGTTTTTTTTGCATATGGAAAATAATTAATATATCTTTGGTTAGGGATTTCTTTAAATGTCAATAGATGGCGCACACTTTATTTCCTTTATGCAAAATCTGTCATTTTCTGCTAATTACAGTGAATTTACTTTTCCAAAACCATTATTATTAAGACCATCTCTTATGTAAGCTGGTAAGATGTGATACAAATATCCAATAAACTCCCTGTGAATTTTCAGTCAAAACTAATAAGATGTCAATGAGTCATATTGGTTATTAATCTAAATACAATAATAAATCAGGTTTTGTTAATACATATATTGGAAAGTAGGCAACGTATTGCATTATAACAGATACAACCACAAAAGAATTATAAAATATCAAGAAAATAGGGACAAGTTTATGACAGTTAGGAATAAGTAACTTTTATATTTCGTTTCTTTTTAACCTATTGGTTCCCGGCCTGGCATGGCCAGGTTTTTAGGGTGCTCGACTCACAATCTGCGGGTCGCGGGTTCGAAGCCCCGTCACACCAAACATACTCGCCCCTTTCAGCCGTGGGGGCGTTATAATGTGACGGTCAATCCCACTATTCGTTGCTAAAAGAGTAGCCCAAGAGTTGGCGGAGGGTGGTGATGATTAGTTGCCTTCCTTCTAGCCTTACACTGCTAAATTAGGGACGGCTAGCGCAGATAGCCCTCGTGTAGCTTTGAGCGAAATTTAAAAACTAAACAAACAAACTATTGGCCCCCAGTGGCACAGCAGTATTTCTGCGGACTTACAATAATGAATTATTTTCACCAACGTTCCAGTATTATTTTCCAACACTCAACCTTCTGTATGTCTGTTATGTGCTTCTTAACATAAATGTTCCTCTAAATTTAAATAATAGCTCTGTAACCTAACAGTCTTTTTACGAAAATACAAGTGACTAAAAATAACAGGTCTTTATCATCTATTACAATGGTAAATTTTGACATATGTATCTTTAGAGCTGAGTGATTCCTTTAGTGTAATAGCTGTAGCTTTCCATAGATATATAAGTAATAAGTACGTTAGGCTAAAATGTTCAGTTTTAACAATGAGTTATATACATTTAATATATTGAAATGTTTTAATTAATTAATTAATAGACAAATTTTCTGAGTACTAAGTTTGGATTGGTTGAAGTGGAGTCAAGGTATTTCTGTTATGCAAGCTCAAGACACCCTTGCCTAGTGTGTTTTATTGTAGCAACCCTTTTGCCATACAGTAACCTTCCCTAACACCTAGTGGTTCACAGATCTAAGTAGAGTGGATGAGAACAGCTCTAGGAGATGAATACAAGTTTGTTATCTGAGAAAGGAAATTGTGTATAGATCACTTCCACCCTAACCATGAATATATCATGTGAACACGCAACAGAACAGAGATAGACTGTGCACAACTGATGGAATAACTGGCTATTAGAAATTAATTCCTGGTCTCTTGATCTGCAAATACATCAACAGTAGGTTGTGCTGGAGTGTCGACCAATGCATAAGCCTGATCCCACTTAGTAAAGTAATTCATAACAACCAACTATCACCCTTTAAGGAGAGGACCAACATTATCAAGGGCAATTCTCAGAAAGGAAAATAAATGTTTCTGTGCTAAAGATTACCTTGTCTAAGCCAGATTTCCATTAGGCTGTACACATCAGTGGTGTGCAGTGCACAGGAGCACACGAGGTATAGGCCTAATATAACTAACTTTAAAAGGTCTGCTGAAGAACAGTAGCAAACTGAAAACAGCAAGGTTTCTGGGGTTTTCTCTTTACCCCGTTTTAGTTAATTTTGAAATATTTTGTGACGATTTCCTATTTATCATATATGACTAATTGAGTGGTATTTTTCCTTTTGCAATATAGTGTCTGATAAAATAAAGAGTATTCATGCTAGTGGTGCCTTAAAGCATAAAAAAGAGAGCAGATATTGAGAGCATGGTAATGAAATTGCCAAATATCACAGAATTGTTTTCAAGAAAAGTACAGACACCTGAAAGTGAAAACATAGACATTGAAATTGAAGATTACAGAAATGGAGCAACTCAAGAAAAAATACAGAACGACATTTTACCCATAGCATTCAGAGTACTCCAGAAGAACTAGAAGTGCCATGTATAGCTATTGCATCTCCAACTGACACTGACAAAGCAAAGTTCTCAAAGGAGACATTGACATCAAATCAAAAATTCTTCATTATAAAAAATGGTCATTGTCAGCCTAAGGAACAATTTATTCAACATCCAACAAGAAAGAGGAGGTTTGCTGAGAGCTACTATGAAATGACAATAAAATGTGGGACCAAATAAAATCATCATTGTCAATGCGACTTTCCTTCTTTCAACAAAGTTTATTGCAAATCTTGCTGGCTTTTTGGAAAACAGATGGTTCCTTGGTTACTAGATATGATGATTGGCAGGATTTGAGTTTTTCATTGAAAAAACACGAAGAATCAAAGTCATATCTTGAAGCTTGCAAAGTTCAAGAAACATAGTATGCCCTTGGAATCATCAATGATCTCATAGATGCTTCAATAAGGAAGGAACCAAGTTATTGGGGGGCAAGTTCTTGAACGTATTTTCAATGTAACCCTAACTCTAGCTACACACACACACACAAACATTTCGAAGTCACAGAGAAGAAGCTGAGGGAGGAAACCATGGATTTTTCCATCATCTATTGAATTGCTTTCAAAATATGGCCTACTGGTTGTGGATCTTCTCCATAGTCCAGGTGAAACTTTTAAGTATATGCATCGTAGAAAGCAGAATGAGATAATTCATATCCTGTTCCAACACCAGTGGTAAACATCGTAATTCCAAAATGACCAGTAGAATTGTCATTGTATATTATCATTATTACTTGTAGTGCCATAGCGGCTACGAGTCCTTGTGTCATGCAGAGTCTGAAGAAATTTCTTGCCTCAGGTTTCATGAAGTGTATTTGAAGTGATAACCTCAAACTTCATTGCTTGGATATGCCCTTGCAGTACCAAACTATAGTGTTTTCTGGTTCTCCATCCTGGACCAATTTGTATTTAATAGTGTCGACTGCATTTTGTCCAGCACAAAAATCAGGAGATGACATGAACAGACTTGCATATTTGCTAGAATTCAGCTCGTCATTTATTGGCTGCCGTCCCATTCTGGTGTGGTTAGAGTCCAGTGTGAGCAGTTTCCACCTCTCTTGCAACTTGTTTGTGGTAAATCTTGATACCTCATCATTATAGATACCACCGTTATCAGGTACTCCCCATGGTCTCACTTGGCTGTCCTTTGATGACCATGTCGACAAGGATGATCTCACTATCTGCCAATACCATTGTAAAGTAGGCTTTCCCATCTGAAGGTTGAAGAACATCTGTGAAGGTACATAAGTTTATGTGCCAGTTTACATGATGTTTCTCTATCAGTTACGTAATAGGTTAGATAACCTAACCCACAATCAAATGGTGCATTGCCTGTTCTGAAAAGATGAATTTCTTAACGTGCTCTAATAAGTGGTCAAAGTCCTCCATGTCTCCCACTTTAAAATAGAACAGGAGACTGATCTATTTTGTCTTCACCATGTGCCTGCCTATTCCATTGTGTAGATCTCTCCCTATCTGGATTACAGTTCGCCGAGGACTGGACAGTGCATATGATGGACTGCCCTCAACTAATTAGACTCTGGGAGCCCCACACTTTGACTTTATAGTTGACTTTACCTAAGAGCCCTTTACAGGCTGTTCCACTCAGTCTCGGATTCTCTAGGCTGCACCTCCTTGCAACGATCCCCAGTAGTCTGGCTCTACCATGTCCATGGCTTACCCTCAGAGGGAGAACTTGCTTCGCATTTCTGGGTACAATAAATGGCACCTCCTCTTCTTCATGGACTTCTTGCTGCAGGGTGATGGACTCCAGGATCTTATGCAGCATTATCAAAAGTACTTGAGCCATGAAAAGACGTACGCCACATTTAACTACTCTGTCCCAACTCCCAACATGTGCTTTACCAGCTTTTACTCCCTTTCACTTCAAAGTAAAAGGGGTATCTGTACAAAGTATTGGGAAACTTTGTAGGGCACTGATAATTCTGTTCATACAACCACTAATAAATGTAACGGTGATATTCTTGGTAATTTCACCAAAATTAACCATTCCCTACTTCTCTGGAGTATATTTCAGTGCATGAATTATTTGCAGAGTAGTCAGTTAGGGACCGATAACTGCGGGGTTGAAGATTATAAAACCACGGACTCTGTGTGTCTTTCTCAACTCCAACTGAGTTTGTCAACAGCGAACAAAGCAAAACAGAGGATATAAAGCTGAACAAGTATAATCAAAGAAGGAACCCAATACACAACCCCAAAACAAAGTATGTACAGCGAACAAATGTAATCAAAGAACAAACCCATACACAACCACAAAACAGATGATGTACAGCGGAACAAGTATAATCAAAGAACAAACTCAATACACAACCACAAAACAAAGGATGTACAGCTGAACAAATATAATCAAAGAAGGAACCCAATACACAACCACAAAACAAAGAATGTACAGCGGAACAAATGTAATCAAAGAACAAACCCATACACAACCACAAAACAAAGGCGAGTGTTAGACTCATAAAAAAAAACCTTCTACGGATCTCTCGAGACCGTATAACGTAAGTCTTTCTTCCTGCAAGGTAAAAGAATGTTAAAATGAAAGCCTCATAGGGTTAAAATAAGTTAAGTTTTAGAAACTTAAGTTTAAAACAAGAAAAACGCAACAAGTTTCTATGAAATCAGTGAAAACTACTTTGGAATACATCAGGAAAATAATATCCTTAACACTGGAAAATCTGGCTTTAAATACTTACTAAACTCAAATAATACAAACACAGTCAAGTTTCTCACTCACTCCACTTTGGGTGTGGTAGAGCCACAAGCTTCTCACTTTAGCCTACTCACATAAAAAAAAAGATATCACCAGTGAGGTAACAGATGTCTTCCGTGTAAGAACACATGCCTGATGGACAGCTATTGGATCAAAGGTTCGTGTGCACCAAATTAAGGAAAATTGCTTTGTTTACTTGAGAAACTTTCTGCTTCCAATCTGAACTGAAAGAAAAAACAGGAATTTTGAATATATATATATGAATATATATTAAGACATGGTATCGCCGTGTAGGGTAAACTCCATACATCTAGAGAATTAACTACACCATCACAAAATAATCTAAATACATCTTTTATGAGTTCATGTGCATCCATAATTATTAACTTGCTTGTTCGGATATGTAATGCAAAATGTTTTCTATAGTTGTTTTTTTAAGCACTCTGACTTCTTATCCAGTTTCAAAGCTTAGTTTAGCTTTTTTATCTTATAAAAAAACTCACTTTTAATAGTTTTGTTTCGTACATTTCACAGTAAAAATTCGTGTTTCTAGATTACATTGTTTTGTTATATATGTAGGTGATTATGAACGATTAAACGAGTATGCGAACGAGAGGAACAAAAAAAAGTTTTTTAAAACATTCTTGTAGTTGTAAGGAAAGATACAACTACAAGAATGATACAACTATAGGAATGATACAACTACAGGAATGATGATACAACTACAAGAATGATACAACTACAGGAATGATACAACTACAAGAATGATACAACTACAGGAATGATACAACTACAAGAATGATACAACTACAGGAATGATACAACTACAAGAATGATACAACTACAGGAATGATACAACTAGGAATGATACAACTACAGGAATCTAGTTGTATCATTCCTGTAGTTGTATCGTTCTTGTAGTTGTATCATTCCTGTAGTAGTATCATTCCTCTAGTTGTATCATTCCTCTAGTTGTATCATTCCTCTAGTTGTATCATCTCATATAATGTTAAAAATTACAGTAGATAAAATGTTTAGTAAGAAAGACTAAATTCTCAAATAGGAAACATCGCTCGAGACCACCTGAAGTGCGCGTGGAACCAGATGGTTTGGAAAACTGAACGAGCTATTTTACGAAACAAATGGTCCTTGTCCATGCTACATTGCATAGTTCCTGATATTTAGTTACTCGAGTGTATAGTTCTGCAAGATGTATAATCCTGTACACTGTGGAGCAGTTGTATAATTTAATTGTACACATTTTACAAGATCGGTCTCGTGACTGATAAGCTCTGAAAGTTGTCTACATATTTATCTTTCTAGATGAAATACTTTTATTATGCAAGGAAAACAGCGTAAGTTTATCACATAGATAAATATACAGAAAAAATAATACTTTGGTCGAAATATACAACAATAAATCATCCTTTCCTCGTGATCTTTTTCTTTCATTTTAATAATAAATTTAAAAATTTGTTTTATTCATGATTTGTTCTTCAATAAAAATTGTGTTAATGACAGTTAATGTGTTACTATGTGACTTGAGCTGGTTAAGACTAAATGTAAGATCGGGTAGCTTATACTACATATAGAACTATATTAAAGTAAAAGTAATCAACTATATAAACACGACTTTAGTATGTTATCTTATCGTGTATAAATAAAATACTTTAAAACTACTAGATCACAGTTGATTAACAATACTATATACAAACATACATTAGTTATTTTGGAGTTGAAGTTAAGATTAGTTGAACAATGTCTACAATGCTTCAACAATACTTGTTCAAAGTCAGCATTAAATCATTATATTTTAATTGTTGTGTGAGTTAATAAGTAGATCACTAATAGAAACAGGATCGCTAATATCTCATCATCTCATTGGAAGGATATAATAGTAACAATATCTTCATGGTTATTTCCACGCGCAAAGACCTCACCATCCCTCACCATCCCATCTTGTAGAAGGATGTAGGGAGGAAAACAGATGGCGATATTATGGGTATTTCGTAACCCAAAGTTTCGTTACAATAACAATATGGTAAAGACGAAAAATAAATAAGACTTTTTTAACAGAATATTTTGTTATAATACGATAGCAGACAACTTACTATTGTGTTCGCATATTGGTTAAACAACACCCCGTAGGTAAGAAAAGAATGTGTTATTGTACTACAGTTCACAAGTTATATCATATCATATAACACACGAGTAAAACAGGAGATATGACTAAATCTTTAAAAGACTTAAATTACAATCAACTTTATGCTATAGTACATAACACAGGTGAAGTATTGTAAGTTTCTTATGATACAAATAACATTATAATGTTATTTGTATCATAAGAAACTTACAATACTTCACCTGTGTTATAAAAGATAATGTTATTTGTATCATAAGAAACTTACAATACTTCACCTGTGTTATAAAAGATATTTCATAACACAGGCACTTCAATGGCACTTTGAAGACGAATTCGGTGCTCAGTTTATTTCCAAGCAGCAGATAACTCACGATGACTGTCACTATTTTCATGGGCATTTAACTTTTCAATTTTTTTCCACTTAGAGAATTCACTCCGTGTTTTGAAAGCAGACCGACTATCGGATGTTATACATGTAGATGAAAAAAGAAGACAACAAAAGCAGTATGCTGCTTTATGTAGAGGTAAATACACCAACCAGGAACGATTGACCTCTTGTCCATTCAGAAGGCATGGTCTGAACCAAAATGCAGTCATAGAACGCCCATCTTTGGCATAAAATAGACCTTCTTTATGTTGAAATTCATGTGCTCCAACTTCAACAATCTCTGTGCGATGTGCATGTGTTACAACTGCTGAGCCTGTTGTATCAAACTTCATAAATCCAATATCCCTGTGGGTTAAAATATTTATTACGTCATCCTCTTTTAGCTTAGCAACACTATTCTGTGGATTTGTTTCTGACAAAGTGGAATCCTTATTATTATTGTAGCTTTCAACAGGACAGAGAACAGTTTCTTCATCGTTTTCTTTAGCAAATGAAATAGCATGTTCACAATCTTGCACTTTGACCTCTTTGATGCCATCAAAAGGATCAGATGCTGGCTTACTGGTGTCATCACTTCCAGCAAGGAAAGCTCTCATCAATTTGCTTGACTCCACCATCGAAGCTGCAAATTATGCACGTCTTTTGCGTCCCTGTGTCCCACTTTCTTTTTTTCGACATAAAGGGCTAAAAGAATAAATTAATAAATACTGACTACACTATTTAGTTGCAACATGCAAATTGTCAGATGAATGGAAGCATTCTATTTTCCTGAGTTGCAACTATAATTGTATAATTTAAATATAATTTGTGGTT
>NW_013669569.1:89227-93119 GCF_000517525.1 Limulus polyphemus | reverse complement strand
TACCCAAATTTTAGATCAAATGTTAACTTAGTCATTAGATCTGTCCCAGTGCAATGCCTAGTTTAATAGTTAGTATAGGTCTAAGTATGCCTATAATATAGGCTACAATTTGTATGATGATGGACCTAGGGTCTAGAAATAAAGTTATAACTGCAATTAGACCTAAAGTCTAGTACATTAGTTGGTGTAAGACATGATTTACAATCAGCCAATACAATTACAAACCATTACATTAAGCCTATAATGTTTACCAGATCTAGATCTAGGCCTTGCCTGTTGCATATGTTGACAATCTTGCACACCAGTTAATATGTTACATGAATCTCGTATTTCATTTTTGTTGAACATACACTTACTTGTACGTTGTACTCTAGGACTTGTATTTGATCTACAGATGAATGATGGAATAGTGTAATTTACTTCTGTACGTCAGTTCAGTCTCACTGTATTTTAGTGGGAGGCTTTTAAAAGTTAAAACTGAAAGCGTAATACACACAAATAACGTAACACGTAGGGCAGTTGCGATATATCCTAGGGGAGGGCATAATTATTAATTAATAGGCATTATAGGCCAGAGGAAATTTTGCGCCCCTTCAAACCTGCGCCCCGGGGGCGACTGCCCCTTGCCTCCTCTTGCTACGCCACTGATTATTTCTAAACGTTTCATTATCTTAATGATATAGGCTACTTTGAATTACATTAAATTAGATAATGTTTATTCCTATAGACTATTGCCCGACAAATTGCTAAAAAGGCTTGTTACTTGATAATTCTCACGAGGGTTCGAATCCCCGTTACACCAAACATGCTCGCCCTTTCAGCCGTGGGGGTGTTATAATGTGACGGTCAATCCCACTATTCGTTGGTAATAGAGTACCCCAAGATTTGAACATGGGTGTTGATGACTAGCTGTCTTCCCTCTAGTCTTACACTGCTAAATTAGGGACGGCTAGCGCAGATAGCCCTCGTGCAGCTTTGCGCGAAATTCAAAACAAACAAATACTTCCCACGTTTCAATAAGTGTATCTATATGAAAATAAAGTGTAATCACAGAGAAATAGTTTCACAGAACCAACAAAAGAACGAGTGGTAACATTGTTAAAGATAATGCTAATATAATGAATTGTAAAGACATATATATACCTAAAGGTGGGAAAATATTAAAACATAAAATGATATTGTTAGCAAAGGCATAACTTGTAAGTAAATTATTAGTTAGAAGTTGTTTTTATAATATATAAAATAGAAATTCACCAAGAACATATTCCTCTTAATTTTTCCATTTATGGTTCCAAATCAGATGTGTGTAAAAATGACGTTTCTGATCCATCTTTTGTTTTCCACGGGGCATCTGCAGATTACATGATTTTTAATACACATTTTAGGCCTATTTCAAAAATAACAAAATCGTACGTTAGATACCCCGTGTCAGAGTTTTAAGTATGTATAAGTAAGTGTGTGCTAAGGATTCTTCTAAGGTAGGTGTCTGTGACATGTTGACGATAAATTCGAACAGTAAACAAGTTTAATGTATGTACAAAAATTCCTTAAACCATGGATATCACAGTTGTATCTCAAACTCTAAATATATTTCAAAGTTCACTTAGGCTGATTCAATTACTTTAAAATCCAATTGAGAAGACGAACTCTTTTTCTCTACTCTTATCACAATAGTATCAGTGGATAATTCACTTACGCTACCCCGTGGGTTACCACAACTGTATCTTGAACTTCAAATATTCCTGAACTTCTGTGTTACAACACAAAACTTTCTTGAGTATGGAAGGACAATATTTATGAGCATAACAACTTGACTTATTTGGGGGGGGGGGTAAATATACTACATATTTGAAAAGTTCGTTATGCTTATATCAATGACATAGATGAAGGAATGATCGATAAATTACTTAAATTTGCAGATGGTATTAAGGCCTTGGGTGTCGCTAGCTGTGAAGCGGATGCTGCTGATTTACAAAAGGATTTAGATCACTTAATGAGTTGGGCAGATAAATGGCAGATGGGTATAAGTTATAATAAATGCAAGATAATGCATGTGGGTTATCATAATTTGAATTATAAGTATAATTTGGATGAGGAAGAACCTTAACAGTGTAATGAAAGAAAGTGATCTTGGTGTAATAGTCGATCAGTCTCTTAATCCATCCAAGCAGTGTGCTATTGTTAGTGGTAGGGCAAATAGGATTTTAGGTTGTATCTACAGAAAGATTGAATACAAGTCTAAAGAGGTTATAAATTCATTGTATAGGTCACTGGTTAGGTCACATTTGGAATATTGTGTTCAGTCTTTGGATCCTTACCTAAGGAAAGATGTTGAATTGTTAGAAAGGGTTCAGAGAAAGGTTACTAGAATGGTGCCTTGGGTGGAGGGGTTATCACACGAGGAGAGGTTGAAATCTCTCAAATTGTTTTCTCTTGAAAAAAAAAAAGAGTTAGGGGATCTGATTGAGGTGTTTAAGATTGTAAAGGGAATTGATAGTGTTGATGCATCACATTTTTCATACTTAACAGTGAGAATAGTGGGACTAGGGAACACAAATATAAATTTTGGCAAGGTAGGAGTCATCTTCAGCTCAGACAGTTGTATTTTTCTAACAGGGTGGTTGGCCTTTGGAATGGGTTGCCTTCAGATGTTGTGGAGGCAGTAACTTTAAGTGAGTTTAAGAGAAAACTTGATGACAAGGAAACTTACTTTTTTATATCATGTATATAACAACTTAATATAGAGTTGGGCTAAGGATTTTTCTTCATTTATCACAACAGTATCGGTATATAATTCACTTATGCTGTCATTAAGTTAACGCAGTTGTATCATGAACTTTTGATAGTCGTCTGCTTTTTGTATTTAGGTCTACATCCAAATAATCGTCAGCTTGTATCGTCCATACAAGAGAGTTAAATTAGTTTAGAACACCTTTTGACAAGACACGTTATTCTCCTTATCCCTATCAAACTGTTAATCTCACGTTAAAATATCAACCGTTAAAACTATTCACTCCCACCTCACGTTTTCTACCTTTCTCTGACTGAACTTCTCTTTCCCTCGACTTTACTTTTACCCCGCTCCCGCTCATTTGGTCGCCGCTATTTAAATGTTCTTCACTGAGGGCTCTACAATTTTCCATATGTTCCACACCAATGAATAGTAAATACAATGTACAACTCTTACCGAGTTACGTAACAAACTTGTCATAACTATCGCCTTTAAAATAATTAACTTTTAACTCTTTTGTTATGAAAATAACTAAACAGTCATGAATTATTTACTCACAAAATATATTAATTAATAATACCTACACTAAACAGTCTTGTATATCCAATACCCTATCACATTTAAATATTCAAACAAATTAACAATACTCGTATGAAAAATTAATATTTACTGCTAAGTATTTTAAAATGAAACGGTTTTCTGTCTTTCTGCAGGAAAATAGATTATGAAGTAAAAGATAAACAAACACAATATAACGAAAATATGGCATTAATGTATTTAAAATAAATAGAGCCAGGCCTGACCTAATGATTAGAGTACGAACTCGGGATTGAAGGATGTGGAGCAGTGATTAAACTGGGATTTTGAGAGAAGTGTAACTCCCTCCTGTGATCAACTTTGATATTCAAATCATAATACCAGGAATGTTAATAACTTGAAACCTCAAGAGACAGAATTCCATTTTAGACTGTTCAGCTCTAACTTAACCCCTGGTCATACGTGATGATGTTTACTAGGCTATACATTGTCACCTGTGTAAGTGCGTTATAAAAGTAACAGTCAATCTCGTTTTGGGGGTTCAAAACAGACAGTAAAGGCTCTTATGGCAGGAGGTATTGTTAGGCGACTGGCATCTTTTAGTCATTAGTTCAAAACAGCAAT
>NW_013669569.1:86713-88323 GCF_000517525.1 Limulus polyphemus | reverse complement strand
AACAGACAGACATATTGTTCATTGTTTGGCTTTGTACTTAACAACAAACAAACATATTCTTCATTGTTTGGCTTTGTACTTAAGAACAGACAAACATATTGTTCATTGTTTAGTTTTGTACTTAACAACAAACAAATAGAATGATCAGTTATATTTTGCTCGTCAATCATCACTAAACTGGTCATTAGATTGTAAACGAACGATAACTCCACTACGTTTTATTGATGTCCTGGTTGAAGAACGGATGTACATGCTTCTAATATCAAAGTCGTTAGAACTTAAGAACGGTTCTAAAGTTATTAGAGCAATGATTATAATTTCCTGTATATTCAGGACGATCGTAACTATAGAATCAATATTGAACAATGCTAAAAACAAAATTTGGTTCATAAAATTTGAAGCTCTTATTTTACAACCAAATTTTGTCTTATTTCTTATAAATGATATAGAAACAATAGGTCGTTAATAGTAAGTATAATTTCGTCAAGTACTGAATACTGTTTTATTTTTTACTAATTTAATAACAGTTTTTTTTTCATTTAATTTCGCATGTTTACGTTTTGAAAGTTGAAGATATAACACAAAACTAACGGTAAAATATCACCAAATGTAGTAAAATCATCTTATTTCCTGCACAGTGAAAACATGTTTAGTTTTTCAATCTGCTTATTTGTTACAGTGTATTGTGCATGCAGTTAATGGAATCCACTAAACTACAACCTTCATAATTTCCTCTTGAGATAATAAACTCTCAACTGAACTAAGGAAATATAGATGTCGCTAAAATCCATTCTTCTTCTTCTTTGGAGGCGGAAAATTATTTGTCAATCTTTAATATTACACAAAAGCATTTTAAAAATTATTGTTTTTTGTATGGTCATGTTTTTATTCATTATAAATACCTACTTACGTTTTTTCTTAAGAAACGTTTTCTTCCAAATTATATTGGAACACCAGTGTTTGGTAAGAGAACCACTAAGTCCTAAATTAGTAAAGTACAAAAATATGTTCAACTTGGGGCATGATGGGTGGTAAAACAAAATACGTAACCTGACTAACTAATGAATGAATATTTGTTGTACAATTCTTATTAATGCTATAAGCGTAGCTGTCAGTTTGGCTGCCAATTTTGCAGTCCCCTTTATGGCCTCAATGTGGAACTGTTAATTCTGGAGGTACAACGCCCAACTCATGATTCTTGCTCTATTGATTTCGCCCTTTTGCAAGGGGCTGATGGTCCGTTGAGTGATGAACTTCTCCCTATATAGATAGTTCTAGAATTTCAGAATGGCAAATATAATAGCCAGACAGTCTCGTTCAATCAGAGAGCAGTTCTTCTAACTATTCAACAGCTTTTTACTTGTATATGTTATTCGAAATAGTCCATCTTCATGTTCCTGTAAGAGTACTGCCCTAATTCCAATGTCTGAAGCATCAGCCTGAACAATAAATGGTTTCCTGAGGTCTGGCATTCTAAGTAATGGTGAGCTTCCTAACATGTTCTTTAATTTCTGGAATGCCACCTGGTGTGGTTGTTCCCACTTCACCTTGTTGGGTAAGCCTTTCTTGGTCAGGTCAGTCAATGGTATAATAATTTCAGTCATAATTTG
>NW_013669569.1:64704-85713 GCF_000517525.1 Limulus polyphemus | reverse complement strand
CTAGCTAAGGCAAAAGTCCTCACATTACTCTTTCTAAGGCAATGTTATTTTTTACAGTAGTAGTGAATTTATAAAAGAGTTTCGCCCATGATGTTTTAGAAGATGCAAAACTGATTGCATCTTGGATGAAACTGGATGAGTATTTTAAAGGTCAGGGTTGGAATATAAATTAAATGATTTTCTTTACCAGTTTGGAATTATCAAATATGGTAGCACGGTTGGCCAAAATCGCCATTTGTTATCCGTTGGAAATTAAGTGCTCTGTCTAAAATTAATATGTGCTAAATATAAAATTATAACTAACAATAAATATTAAAACAGCATGGTTATAGCAAATCAATCAGGGTCACCTCTTAGTTTCAAAACAGACTACTACCATAAACAAACACAATGAAATGCACCCTTTGAAATACTAAGACACTGTTAAAATAACATTAAAAGAAAAGTGTCCAGTTACATGAATAATTTTAGTTTATTATCAGTATTAATAACAATGTCATTTGTTATATTATAAAAAGGTAAAAAGCTTAAACGAATTAAGTAACTAGCACATGGATACTAGTGATAAATACACAATATTTTTCTGTTGAAATAATGTTATAGCTTACATTATACTTTAATTGATTACTATGGCTAGCAGGGGTTACTAGGATGATACTCGAGATTAAAAAGTTGTCATACAAGAATAAATTTAGATCTTTGAAAAACGAAAAGCTAGTTGAGATCTGTTTGACTTTGAGGTGTTTACAACTTAAAATTAAATGGTATTCAGAATTTTGTTGAGTCATCCTTTTTCTGTATTAAAATTCACTGGTGCTAATGGTATTGGTAAGACGATGGGGTACAAATATAAATCATGGCAGGGTAAGACTAAGATAATCTTCGCCTAACTTATGTTATGTCTAAAATTAAAGCTTAAACTTAAAAAGAAGTAAACTAGAACTAGAAGTGAAAGCTTTAGCGTTAAGCCTACCGTACTCCAGGATATCAAATCATCGCAGTTAGGGTCATCAACAAGTTTCCAAAGTTTCATTGGAAATCCAGAAACATTAGATTCTGCGTCAGATTTATTCAGTGTTTTATACTGCAATGCTGGTAACATCTTCCTCAGTCGCTTTAAATAATAGCACTATTATCATTAATACTAAGTATGCATTATAAATAAGTAAAATGATTTACATTAGTCCTAAACATATCCTGCTCTTTTTAATTCTAGTCTCCTTAAAAAACAATCACTGTTAGTGTCACTTAGTAGTACTCTTGAACCATGATCTTCCAACAGCAAGGTATTTCGTAACAGGGTAACCCGAATAATCCTGTCGTTATATTCCGTTGTTCTCCAATTGCTTTTCTTTCGTCGTTATCAAATTTCTCGTCGCGCTGTCTACTGCTTCATAGCGTTCAAAGTCAAACAAAACTGTTGGTGTAATTCAGTTTGCGCACACCTTCCTTTCTTCTGGATATTTGTTTACAAAATAAAGGAACACGTTGTTGAAGCTGTTTTTTGTTCTTGTCGTTGTTTTAGCGTAAAGCTCTACAATGGGCTATTTGCGTTGTTTTCAACACATGGAATCGAACACTAAATTCTAATGTAAGTAGTTCGTAAATCTACCGCTGACCCACTGGGAGAGCGATGTTGAAGTAATAAAATGTATCAAACATGGCTTCTCCCTCGTTTTTTCGGCGAAATCCACAAACAATTAATGCATTTTAAAGTACAGTTAATTATTAAGTACGCTAGTACTTATTAGTAGGGATCACCGAGGTTTCCAAAAAATGCACGCGCCGAAAAACAAACCTCTCGAATTACTGAGAGAAAAATCGAAAATTCAGAGTATTGGTTAAGATATATTATGCGCATACGTACTAATATTACGCTAAAAAGGTCGCTAACATATCCAGTATAACAATTCAAAATGTTTTATAACAGCAGTTTTGTCGTCTACTAGGTACCTGATCACGTCAGCGGCTCTGACTATCGCTACAAGATTTTCCCAGCTTACTTGACTGATCTGTGGGTATCCGCTTTTGATACTCCGATAAATAAAAATATATATACATATTTTCTATAAAATGGTAAACATATCATGTACGCACTTATATATCTTTTAACTCCTAATCAACCCAACTATTGTTTTTTTTGTTTTGTTTTTGAATTTCGCGCAAAGCTACACGAGGGCTATCTGTGCTAGCCGTCCCTAATTTAGCAGTGTAAGACTAGAGGGAAGGCAGCTAGTCATCACCACCCACCACCAACTCTTGGGCTACTCTTTTAGCAACGAATAGTGGGATTGACCGTCACATTATAACGCCCCCACGGCTGAAAGGACGAGCATGTTTGGTGGGATGCGGATTCGAACCTGCGACCTTCAGATTGTGAGTCGAGCGCCTTATCCACCTGGCCATACCGGGCCCAAGGAAAATAGAAGAACTTTTTTAATTAAAACGTTAAAATACAAATAAAATAAGATCTTTGAAAGAAATTAGACTATAAAAAACCCCTCTAAATAAGATTTAAAACACCGAATAAATAAATAAACCTTTTTAGAAGTACAAAACAGTTTAAACATTTTAATAAATTATTAACAGAAATAAAATATAAACCTCAAGCAAAACTAAAATAAAAATTCAATGCAATTATTTACAGTCTCCAATTTTTGCTGTCTTTGTCAACGCAAGACTATTTTATAGTTATCTGCGAATAGAACAGCAGATTTCAGTGTAAGAAGTCAATAATCACCCCCACAAAATCTATAACAGAGACATTATTCTAGAAAGATATTTCAATCCAAAATTTTATTATACGCGTGTACAACCTCAGGGGTCATGGTACTGACTAGGGGTCACTGTCAGAGCTCCAAACTAAAGTAAACCCTGAACTTTTTTGTTACAGGACACAAGAGAACATCCATTTTTATGTTTGTAAAATTTTCTAAATATTCAAGGTTTTACTAAATATAATCAATATAATACTGTCTATAAACTTTAATGGTTTTTCTTTACGACATAAATACTAATGGAATTTGGTTAAAATAGGTTGTTTAAACATGGTGGACAACAATTACAATGTAGACTATTTACACTGCCAGACATAAAAAGTCGAACCATTAATCGTGCACTATTGCCATCTATTGGTGTACGAACGAAACACAAAATATTTGTAAACAATACAGCACATTGAAGGTTTTCTAGGGGGAAAACAGCAAATGAATACAGCCACTTTCTTCTTGATTCTAATTGATAATTACAGTTATCCCAAGACTTAATATTATATTATCGTTTTATCTCACGTGTATGACGTATTTCCACATGGGAACCTATTTTTTCACTACATACCTACAACGATTTTACGATATGTGATATTGTATCATTCTTTATTTAGAGCTCGATCATAAGTGTTTTACATGTAAAATTAAAAGAAAAATTTTACATCACAATTCACGTACGTGTGTTGGAGGTATGATCTAAGCATTCGTGTACATAATATATATATTTGTAATGTCAGTATTGTTCTAATTATCACCAACGTCTCGCCAATCATTGACGTTCTAAACTCAAAAACTAAAACTACGCGCTATTTCGATAAATTCAAATCAAGGGATTCCACAAAATATTTAAAAGATATTTTCTAATCTATAAATCCACTCGAAAGCTCGGAAAGTATGAGACTTGAAATCCCTTTGAACTTTTAGTCGTTTCCGAGTTTGTAGCAGTCAACTCCAGTCATATAGATGTTTGATATTCTATTTATTACTACAAATATAAGCTGTCTGAACTTCTCAAGTCAATAAATTTCAATATATGGCTATAAAGTATCAGAAGTGTTGAAGAAGTTTTTATATATGCGATAATGTGTGAATAAAATACACAAATATACGTGTGTGTGTGAAGGAAGGAGTTACTTGGTTTCAGTCATTGGTTATTTGACAACATAAATGTCTAAACCTTCAGAATAGCTAGTCCTTGATTGATTCCGGTGGTAGTTGTAGCTATTTATAGAGTCGTATAGGATTTTCTTGGTACAGTAATACTAGATCATAACTTCATAAGTAGCTCCACCTTCTTGAGCCAAACAAAAACCCTGGTAACAAGAACAGGAGTACTGTATTTTTACAACAGTCCCTTGTCTACAGTGAAAGCCTAGTTACCAACAGTTACTTTTCACAACATAACAACTTATCCTTGCACGTGCATAACGTGGTGGTGAAGTCAATCGGAGGAATGATACTTGATGATAGACCACGTTTCTTTGATGTTAATTGTTTTCATCAAGTTGGACTTGGTTCAACACCAGCTCAGATATTACCAATTTTCCACTAGACTTGGTTTAACACCAGCTCAGACATTACCAGTTTTCCAGTAGACTTGGTTCAACACCAGCTCAGACATTACCAGTTCTCCAGTAGACTTGGTTCAACACCAGCTCAGACATTACCAGTTTCCACTAGACTTGGTTCAACACCAGCTCAGACATTACCAGTTCTCCAGTAGACTTGTTTCAACACCAGATCAGACATTACCAGTTCTCCAGTAGACTTGGTTCAACACCAGCTCAGACATTACCAGTTTTCCACTAGACTTGGTTCAACACCAGCTCGAACATTACCAGATTTCCAGTAGACTTGGTCTCAACACCAGCTCAGACATTACCAGTTTTCCAGTAGACTTGGTTCAACACCAGCTCAGACATTACCAGTTTTCCAGTAGACTTGGTTCAACACCAGCTCAGACATTACCAGTTCTCCAGTAGACTTGGTTCAACCATTACTACTAAATATTACAGTAAAAACAACTTACAAGTTGCTTAACATTACTACTGAATATTACAGAAAAAACAACTTACAAGTTGTTTAACATTACTATTAATATTACAGTAAAAACAACTTACAAGTTGCTTAACATTACTACTAAATATTACAGTAAAAACAACTTTATATAACATTTTCATAAAACAGAACGTTTGCACAGACCACATACCCTTTTCTGGAAGGGGTAGTCCAACATACTATTTTTTATACAGCAACAAAAAGCCACTTTAACAAAGAAATACATCACAAATATGTCCTTGAATAATTGTACGTAAAATAAACAGTATATAGTTGAATCTTTGAAAACTGTCTGTTTCGTCTCCTCATCACTTGTTCTCACGTTAACACTTTAGTTAGATGGACGTGACTATCCAACCAACTACTGGAAAACTGGTAATGTCTGAGCTGGTGTTGAACCAAGTCTAGTGGAAAACTGGTAATGTCTGAGCTGGTGTTGAACCAAGTCTAGTGGAAAACTGGTAATGTCTGAGCTGGTGTAAAAACAACTTACAAGTTGCTTAAGTACTCTGACGAAGTTTGTCAACAAAGAAAGAAACAATAGATAGAATGTACTGTACAATAAAAATCTTTAATATAACTTTTTTACTAGTGTAGAAACACCTTTAATAGCTTCTCTTACGAGTCCAAGGGGACCCCTCCCCCTTGTAAAGTAAAAGAAAACAAAGTGAAAATGTTAAAATGGAAATCCATAAAGTTTAAATAAAAGAAAGCTAACTTTACAGTTCATCCAAGTAAAACGATAAGTTGACATTGCTAATAAATCAGTATAACTCAGTAAAAACAAACTTGGAAAATGACTTGCAAAGTAATCTGATCTAAATCTGTTTAACAGATCTGTTTAAATACTAAACCAAAATAATACACACACCGCTAAATTCTCATGTAACACGTAACAAAGAATCATATCTGTTCCAGAAATGGGTAGGTGAAAGTCCTAGACGATTGTCTAATTCGCCGACAGAAGAGATAGCTGCATATATCAAGACATCACCTGTGTAACATCCATCTTCCCTATTAGGAAACATGACTGATGATCAGTTAGTAGATCTAAGTTTCGTGTGCACTAGAGTAAGGGAAATTTAGTTGACTGACTGATTGTGTCCAAAGTGAGCTAAAAAACAAAACAAAAGAACAACAGACATTTCTAAATATTTTCATATCATTTAGGGGAGGGGGTAGCTAACACAAAGTGCTGTCCTTCGTTACATATAATTCTAAAACTAGAAGAAAATCAGACTTTAATAAAGTCCAAGCAAAACAAGTTGCTTAACATTACTACTAAATATTACAGTAAAAACAACTTACAATTTGTTTAACATTACTACTAAATATTACAGTTAAAACAACTTACAAGTTGCTTAACATTACTACTAAATATTACAGTACTCTGACGAAGTTTGTCACTTCACAGACTATGGATCTGTGTCTGTAGTATAGATCTGTGTCTGTATTATAGTGTCATATTGTTGAAATATTTAAACCTAACAGAGAATAATATTATAGTGTCGTATTGGTATAATATTTACCATTCTAGTGAGTGAACATATAAGGCAGAGTTTTGTCCCAAAACCTAAAACAAGACACATTGTAATACAATTAAAGAAAGTCTTCGATTTAAAATCAGTCACTAGCCAACAATTCCTATTGTTTCTATATTAAGTTAGCTTTTGTTTGGTGCTAGAATATTTATCAGTCTTGAAACGTAAAAAGACTTGGGTTCTATATTAAGTTAGCTTTTGTTTGGTGCTAGAATATTTATCAGTCTTGAAACGTAAAAAGACTTGGGTTCTATATTAAGTTAGCTTTTGTTTGGTGCTAGAATATTTATCAGTCTTGAAACGTAAAAAGACTTGGGTATTTTTCATGTCATCATTTCTACTTGTGTTTTTTTAGTTTCGTTCTCAGTACGTTTACATATCTGCTTCTTATAATCATATAGCAACTGCTATGTTCGCTCTCAGCTCGCATACAGGCACAAAATATTGATGGAGAAGTGAAGGAACGATTGGAAGGTAAGTGTATCTGTTATTATAGAGAAATTGAAATATAGCAATGGATTAAAAGTTAGAGATATTATTATTTTGTTATTTACACGGTACTTATTGATCTTATTTAATGACGAGTCAAACACGAACACCCTAACATCACAGTTATTCAGGCAGTTACATGAGTTCAACATGTCAAAATGGGATTGGTTATTATTGTTTCCATGATCTAACACTTTGAACTTTAAAACAGTTGATAAAGTCGACTGATTTCCAAGTGTCAATAAGAGTTGTTACAGAAGTTATTGTTTGAAGTCATAAAACATGTTATGTGAACAGTCTTCTGTTTATGAACAAGACTAAAACAGAACACTACTGTGCATAAAACTAATTAAAATTTCACGAAAGAAACTGTACGACATTATTTTAGAACATTTAGAGATTTAATTTAATCACTTGTTCGTATTCTTCTATTTTACATTTATTCCAGAACAAATAGCAATACTAAAATCTCAAAAGTGGGGAAAGGATGAGAAGAAACAGAAATGCTATGATGTGGTACTACTTGTACGTATTTGTTTTCATGGTCATCAGTTTTACACCAATCTGCTTTGTTTTGTTGTTAGACAGTATTCTGAATCTCGTATCAATTTTTCAGTCTCTAACATGACAATAGGAAACTTATACAATAAAAAATGTTTATCATAAGGACTAAGTTTATTTTATATTCTTTGCACTTCTAATTTAATTCCTGAAAGTTAAACACTAATACAGCATAAACAATAGAAGTATAAAGTACACGATACAACAATTATTCATTGTTATAAGAAACAACCAATAACATTGTTGGAATTACATCACAATATAGTTAGAGGAGATGTTAGCAACAATCAAATCACGGGCTCTCTTCCCTCCAATCACGGGCGTCATGTTGTAACACGTTTGTCAGTGGGCAACATCTCAGTATAATAATCGTAACTTTAATCACATCTTTTTTGCTAAAATACTTTCCATAAATCATGTTTGTACTTTTACGTCTATTTCTATTCGGTGAATTCTTAAGCCTTAAAGTATACACATCTTATACTTCCTTATTATAGCTCAACAGGAAAAAAATGAGGGGTTGTAATAACATTTGTTAAAATTAATAGTAAACTAAAAACATACGTTTTTAGTTCATAAGGTAACAAGCTGAACATGAACATACTTTCATATAAAAAACATTATGAACATTTTACACTCTGAAACCGAATGTACAACTCAAAGTTAAATATAACTACGTATACAAGAATTGATAACATGAACCAGTCTCAACTCAAGAGTTGTTGAGAGAGTTATTTTTTTTTAGTAAAATAATACTAACATTACTACAAACTTATATCTTTTATTTTTCCTGATTCTTTCTACTCTGTATAGTTATGGACTGTACCAACACAATATGCTATAACATCAAAACGAATGGGCCTTATATATTTCCCTGGATCACATATGCATCAAAACTTTGTAGTTATTATGGAATGACACCAGCTAAGCCTACTGACGAAGAAACAGGAAAGTTTCTCATGAATTTCGCAAACAGGACAATAACTGATGATTATCCCGTGTGGCTTGGTCTGTCTCAAGAAGAGACAGTAAACAATTCAGCTTTCATTAATCTCTGGGGAACTTATCCGCCACAAACAGTAGTAGATGGGAAAGTGGCAATGAAGAGAAAATCTGGTTTTAAGTGGGAGATAACTAATCCCTCTACTGCAGGTTGGCCACTCTGTGAAATTCCTAAAGGTATGTCAAAACAGGTATCTTTGTATAATCTAACAAGAAACATGTCACTGGTCGACTCATCTGGTTACAAACTTGTATTACATTGTAGTAAGTGATTATTTCAGATTAACACAGATGTTTGATACAGCATTCTGTTCAGTGATTTGTTACTTATGGGTTGAAATAATGGCTATTCGTGTTAGGTTTTATGTTGTTGTTATTGTAGTCAGAATGTTTGAGTTAATTCAGTGAAATGTCTTTATGTTTTACTTACCGGCCACTACAACTGACGTATATGTATTTTTTTACAGCCAATCTTTCATACTGTGTTAACAACGCCTGTTATACTCTATATCCAACAACGATTCAAAGTGACAAAGCCGCTCAAAAACTCTGTGAACTATCAGGGAAAAAGATTGCTGTCCCCAAAACTCCTGAACTGGCTAAACAACTGGCTGAGTTTTATTCATTCGGTAATTTACCGACCAAGATAGGGATTTATTTGGACAACACACTTCTGGTGGACATAAATCAAAATGTAATCGGTAATCGTGACGAGTGGCCTTTCGGGGCTGGAGAGTTTAACGCCGAACAGAAGTGTGTTTTCATACGAAGTGGTGAACTTTACCAAGGTGACTGTAGTAAACGTATCCAGTATCCTCTGTGCGAGGATTTAGTCCTAGGTAAGAATTACTTTGAATTATACTATTTTAATGGTATAGCTTGTTTCAACGTGCATTAAAGTTGAAAGTTATTTATCATTTTAGACTGTTCATTTAATTTCACGCTGATTACTAAGTTTATTTTAAATCATTTTCAACAACGACAATGTGTTAAAAATGTTTGTTATATCCCAAGTATGAATAAGTGTACGTAAAAATAAAATGAAATCACTGAGAAATAACAAATTTGTCACACAACCAACAGAAGGACGTGTAATAATGTTGTTAAAAATAAAACCATTGTAATGTAAGTTTTATAGAAGTATATAAACACAAAAGGAAGGAAAATATTAAAACATAAAAGAAAAGTCATCTCCTGGAAATATGCTGGGGTTAAACTGGGGTTTTGAAAGAGGTGTAACTCCCCTTCTGTGATCCACTCTGACATTCCAATCAGAAGACAGGAATACTAATGGCTTGAAATCTCAAGAGATGGAACTCCGTTTTGGACTCTTCAGCCCCAATTTGACCCCTGGTCAGAGGTTCGATACGTGATGGGGCTTACTAGGCTACGTATTATCACCACTGTAAGGGCATTATAAAAGTAAATGTCAGTCTCGTTTAGTAGCTCAAAAGAAACAGTCAAGACACTTTTGGCAGGAGGTATTGTTAGAAAAACTCCCCCCCCCCCTCTTGGTCATTAGTTCAAAATTAGTAATGGCTATAAATGACCGTATGACCCCGGGTAGCACAGCAATAATCTTAAATAATTGGAACACGAGAATTTGGGGTTCGATCCACCTGACGTAAACAGCGCCCATAGTACCCTCTGAACCGTTGCGCAAAATCTGAAATTTAGAAACATTGAATCAACGTTAGGGTACTCTCGATAGCAATGCTAAATTAAGAAGGTAGAAAACGTATGGTTGTACTTATATAACCAATTGGAGTCACGTTCGTTCAATAATATTGAAGGTGAATGCTTAAAATATAATAACGTTATGCACGTTTAATATCTGTTAAAGTAACTGGTATTTTTGTTTTTAAGGGAAAAACTACACAATGGGTTATTTTTAGCGTTATAAGCTCTTTCACTTACTGCTGAGCCACTGGAGGGGAGATGATATTTCTGAACTAAAAATGACTTAAGATATCGTAAATTATATTGTGTCTAACATACTAGTTATGTGAGTCAAAAATCAAACAAAGTGCACATAAAAGACCGTTCAGGTTTTAAGTTCCAGTTACGTTGAAGTAAGTTTGATGTATTTTTTTAAAGTTCCTAACAAAGAGGTTGTATTTTTCGAAGTTGTAAAATTACTGTTCTGATCCAATGACTGATCAACAATTTCATGAATTATGTTGAAGATGAAGCAAAAGATCATGATGATGAGGAGAAGGAGCCAAATGCAAATGATGCTGAGACAATTGAAGAAGAAAATGATGATGAGTCAAGTGAAAAAGAAGATGATGATGAGTTAAGTGAAGAAGAAAATGATGATGAGTCAAGTGAAGAAGAAGATGATGATGAAGAGTCAAGTGAAGAAGAAGAAGATGATGATGATGATGAAGAGTCAAGTGAAGAAGAAGAAGATGATGATGATGATGAAGAGTCAAGTGAAGAAGAAGATGATGATGATGATGAGTCATATGAAGAAGATGAGGAGGAAGAGTCATATGAAGACGATAATGATGAATAAAATAACAAAAAGACCAAAATCTGTGGACACTGATGTTGTAAGAGTGTCAAGAATATTGACATATATTAAGACAACCACTCGTTTGGTAAGAATTTTTATTTCATGTTCTAAATAAACACTTAAAATTAAAGTTCGCTCCATTTCAATTTTAGAAAACAAATTTAGTAGCCCAACGTCGAAGTCCGTTATTAGGAAACATTGTAAGTTATATATCTGCACAGATTGTTGATTTTACTTAACAACAAACAAATAGAATGATCAGTTATATTTTGCTCGTCAGTCATCACTAAACTAGTCATTGGATTGTAAACGAACGATAATTACATTATGTTTTATTGATGTCCTGGTTGAAGAATGCATGTACATGCTTCTAATATCAGATTCAAAACTACATTAGAACTTAAGAACGGTTCTGAAGTTATTAGAACAATGATTATAATTTTCTGTATTTGAAGATGGTTGTAACTATAAAATCAATATTGAACAGTGCTAAAAACAAAATTTGGTTCATGAAATTTGAAGCTCTTATTTTACAACCAAATTTTGTCTTATTTCTTATAAATGACATAGAAACAATAGGTCGTTAATAGTAAGTATAATTTCGTCAAGTATTGAAAACTGTTTTATTTTTTACTAATTTAATAATAGTTTTTTTTTCATTTAATTTCGCATGTTTACGTTTTGAAAGTTGAAGATATAACACAAAACTAACGGTAAAATATTACAAAAAGTAGTAAAATAATCTTATTTCCTGCACAGTGAAAACATGTTTAGTTTTTCAATCTGCTTATTTGTTACAGTGTATTATGCATGCAGTTAATGGAATCCACTAAACTACAACCTTCATACTTTCGTCTTGAGATAATAAACTGAAAAAAGACAAATTGTTTAAAGATGTCGCTGAAATCTTTTCTTCTTCTTTGGAGGCGGGAAACTGTTTGTCAACTTATAATGTTAAATAAAAGCATTTTCAGAATTATTATTGTGTATGGTCATGTTTTTATTTATTACGAATACCTACTTATGCTTTTTTTTAAGAAACGTTTTCGTGTTTTGATCACATTGGAACACTGTTGTTTGGTGAGGGAACTATTAAGTCCTAAAGTGCTGATGTAAAAAATATGCATTGTAATAGCAGTTTTTAATCGAACAAATCTCTTTAATGCTAGTTTCACTTAAAGTTTGAATTCTGTATCTTAACCTACATTTGAAAATATTACTTTATTATATAAATGGCATTTAAATGTGAAGACATTTGCAATTTTCTAAAACACATACACATCATTTCAATACAGAAAGATAAAGTACAAAAAAAAAACAATTTGGTGGCGCCATCTTTTATTCAGCTTGTAAAGTATTTTTAGGTAGACAAAAAAATTATAAGCATAGGGAAGAGTTTTATTGATGTCGGAACATACTACATATTTGACAGAACATTTGTCTGCCTTCTTCTTCATACCTCAAGACAATATTGTTAAAAAAAATCAAAAATAGTCCGATTCATACCTTACTATTGTTTGACATATCTTTTCTGCAAATTTTAACAAAATGGCAACGTAAAAAGTACATTTGATCTAACCCTCTAGAGGACAGGGTAGTCGTTGTTTCATGAATTTATCGCAAAGCTACTCAAGAGTTACTTGCCCTAGCCGTTTGTAATTTTGTCATAAAAGTTTGGAACTATTACTAAAGAAAGTATGTAAGAAACATGTAAATTATCATACAACAAACATTTCAGAACGAGAAACGAGTAATTCACGATTAAATATTCTGATGAAGTGAGTTGTATTTCATTATAGATAGACTTCTTCAAATCTTTATTGATTTTCTATTACAATATTTCTAGTATAGGAGTCTTTAACATTAGATAAACCTTACGAATTCCAATATTTAAGCACTGAACTAAGCCTGGTCCACAAAGACAATTATGCACGGTATATTGTTCCATCAATGATATAAAAGACTATTTAGTGTAGATATTATTTATTAATTATTTTGTGAGTTAATATTTCATGGTTGTTTAGTGTGTTTTTGTTTATAATATGAGAGTTAAAAGCAGACGATTATTGGAAGTTGTATTTGTAACTCATTGATGTAGAGATTATCGAACGTCGCGTGAATTTTATTGATGTCGAGGATATAGAGCTTTCCAGAAGGCAAGCATACAATTATGTGATGAATATACAAATAGTGTGAGGCAAGGAGGAAAAGCAGAAAGACGAAGGAAACGAGACAGTAAAGTCATGGGAAGTAGAAGTTCGACCAAGGAAAGTTAAACGTAAAGTTAACTGCCGTAGGAGTGAAAGGCCTAACGATTAATATGTTAAAGGAAGACTAACAATTTTAAAAGAGATAAGAAATATAATTTATTCTGTAGAAGCGAGTTCTAAAGTAATTGAATCAGCCTGTGTGCACTTTGAGAAAAGGAACAAACGATATCTGAAGTACGAGGACCAGAGGATTGCTAGAACAGCAATAAACGACTGTGGCAACTCAACAACAGTGTAAGGAATTATACACGAAATATTAGTGCGATAAAAATAGATAAAAGTAGTTCGGCTTGTCAACTGAAATTCTAAAGCAATTGAATAGGCTTAAGTGGACTTTTGACAAGGAGAAGATAACTATGTATAGTGTTTATGGTATACCTATTAACTCTATGGTGTAAAGAATTTATTGTAAATACCTTTAACTTGTTTTGAATATGTTATTTTAAAACAAGCGGAGAGCGTGCTGTTCGTATATTTTTTTAATTTATCGCCAACAAGTCACAGGCACCTGTTATAGAAGAATTCTTAGTCCATATTATTCAACGTACTTACTCTACCGTCTTTTCTAAGACTGAAATAGATCTGAATTCTTTTTTAAAACTTCAAATACATTGAAACAACTCACGTAACTGAACGCAAAATTTCCCTTTTAGGTTTGATTTATTTACACAACATAAGTTCTTTTATTATAAATAATCTAAGCTGTTATAATTTTCTTTAAGACATTTTATACGTTAGAAAGACTCCTGACTTTTTATTACTTATCTCCAAGAGAATAGGAAAGCTCTTCTCGTTTGAACAATCTATTCTTGTGAAACACGGTGGCTTAGTGGTGGGTCTACAGACTTACGACGCTAAATATTCGGTTTCGAAACCTGTTGTGGACTGAGCATAGACAACATGAGGTGTAGCTTTGTGCAGCAACCAAACAGATTCTGGCTCAAAACCCACATAAATCTTATAAACACATGACCATTATAAGAGGCCTAACTGTATTTCTTTGGTGACTCAAACTGTGCTGATGAGCCTTCAATATGGGAAAACTGCAGTCCACTGAAGAAGGTACGTCCAATTAAGGAGAGCATTACGCCTTCACGTCACATGTGATATTTTCAATTTTATCTTTGGTGAAAAAGAAAAAAACTGTAACATACATATCGAATCGTAAAACAGTTAGTATAATGTCAAATAGTAAATTAGGGTCAATGTCATAACGTTATTCACATATCTATGTTATATTATGGTGAATTAAAAATGACTCAAAAATCGCATAAATTGAATTTACTCTTATTCGCAGTGCTCTCTGGTGGGCAACATTCTTGTTAAAGATTTGATGAACTTTCTCCGGAGAAAAAATAAAATTAAATATTTCATTTTTTTATCTCCTCCTGGTAACATATATTAGAAATATTTACGATGGATAAATTGTTCAAGGCATTTGTTCCGTAAAACACCACGTTATGTATTTTAATATAAATTCTAAATTGAAACAGTCACGTAGTTTAAGTTTGTTGCGCTACCTGACGTTTATATGTGGGACTAAAACAAGTCATTGTTTAAAATGGAATATTCAGTCTAAAGTATTCCTAGTCAGTTAGGGCCTGATAACTACAGGTTCGAATAATGTCACTTCACAGAGTATGGATCTGTATACTCTGATGGAGTTTGTCACTTCACAGACTATGGATCTGTGTATTCTGACTGAGTTTGTCACTTCACAGAGTATGGATCTGTGTACTCTGACGGAGTTTGTCACTTCACAGACTATGGATCTGTGTATTCTGACTGAGTTTGTCACTTCACAGAGTATGGATCTGTGTACTCTGACGGAGTTTGTCACTTCACAGAGTATGGATCTGTGTACTCTGACGGAGTTTGTCACTTCACAGACTATGGATCTGTGTACTCTGACGGGTTTTATCAGTTCACAGACTATGGATCTGTGTACTCTGACGGAGTTTGTCACTTCACAGACTATGGATCTATGTACTCTGACGGAGTTTGTCACTTCACAGACTATGGATCTGTGTATTCTGACTGAGTTTGTCACTTCACAGAGTATAGATCTGTGTACTCTGATGGAGTTTGTCACTTCACAGACTATGGATCTGTGTATTCTGACTGAGTTTGTCACTTCACAGAGTATGGATCTGTGTACTCTGACGGGTTTTATCAGTTCACAGAGTATGGATCTGTGTCTGTGTACTTTGACGGAGTTTGTCACTTCACAGAGTATGGATCTGTGTCTGTGTACTTTGACGGAGTTTGTCACTTCACAGAGTATGGATCTGTGTCTGTGTACTCTGACGAAGTTTGTCACTTCACAGAGTATAGATCTGTGTCTGTGTACTCTGACGAAGTCTGTCACATCACAGCCTGATGGTGAGGCCTACTGCCTTCCCTCACTGGAATAGTTGTCAAAGTCTCTTCAGATGGTCTTCTCATCTTGCAGTGTGTCAGAACGTCATCCATATAGTGCTCTATGTTGGTGGTGTTCTGCAGCATCTTCCTCATCATGCAGTTAAATGTTGTTGCTGAACTGACTAACCCAAATGGCATCCGCTTAAATTGGTAACATCCATCTGGTGTCACAAATGTTGTCTTCTCTTTAGATCCCATCTTCATCGGGATTTACCAGTAACCTTTACTGAGGTCGATTTTTCAAAAGAACCTGGCCTCATCTAGTTTTGTCATGATGGCCTCTGTGTTGCCTGTAGGTTCAGAGTCGAACTTTGTCACGAGGTTCAAATTTCGGAAGTCTATGCAGAAACGGTTTGATCCGTCCCTCTTCTTCACGATTACAACTGGTGAACAGTAGGCTGAATTTGAAGGCTCGATGATTCCAGCTTCCACAATTGCCTCAACTTCTTGCTTTATTAGATCTATCATTGCATAAGGCATCTGATAAGGCTTAACTTTGACTGGATCCATGGTTGTGGTCTCGATCTTGTGTTGCAAATAGCCTGTCTTTCCTGGTTTGTCCATGAAGATACCTGCGTATTGGCACAGTAGGTCTTGTTACTCTTTATTTTGCTTGCCAGTCAGTTTTTCGCCGATGTTGACATCTTTGTATGTTTCATCTCCACCTAGTGGTCTTAGGTCTAGTTGGTCCTCATCTTCTAAGACAAAGTCACTGTCTTCTGGTTCTGCATCTATGATGACCACATCTGTAACATCCATTTCTGTTTCAATAGTTGCACCAGTCAGGTCTTCTTCTCTCCCAAACTACTTTCTCGACAGATTGGCTTGGTAGATCTTGGCCTTCCCGTTCACATTCACCTTGTAGTCCATTCTGTTGAGTACTTCCTGTATTTCAGAAAGTTCTTTACATTGCAGGGTGAGTTTGTTGTGCTCTGTGAGCAGCAGAACTAAGACCTTCTGTCCAACTTTAAAGTGTCGATCCTTGGCCTTCTTGTCATAAAAATGCTTCTGACTAGTTTGAGCTACATAAAGACTCTGTCGAGTTGACAGGTTTCCTCCAGGCAATTTCTGAGGTCTGACACATACTGGTATGTGTTCCTTGCTCCTGACTCTTCTTCTTCCGTCCATAGCTCTTTCAATATTTCCATAGGACCTCGTACTATTCTTCCATACAGTAACTGTAAGGGTAAAAATCCTGTACTTGCTTGTGGGATTTTGCAAGGGGTTGATGGTCCATTGAGTGATAAACGTCTTCCCATAGAGGTAGTTTTAGAGTTTCTGGATGACAGATATGATGGCCAGACAGTCTCGTTCAATCACAGAGTAGTTCTTCTCACTCTTTAACGTCTTTTTACTGACGTATATTACTGGAAACAATCTGTCTTCATGTTGTTGCAGAATTACTATTCCAATTCCAACGTTTAATGCACCGGCCTGAACAATGAATGGTTTGTGGAAGTTTGGCATTATGAGGATTGGGGAACTTTCTACCTTGTTCTTAAACTTCTGGAATGCCATTAGCTGTGGTTGTTCCAACTTTAGCCTTTCTTAGTCAGGTCAGACAATGGTATAACAACTTTAGCATAGTTTGGGATGAGCTTCCTATATTATCCTGCTAACCCCAGGAAGGATTTTACTTGCTGCTTGGTCGTCATAATTGGTGCATTTTGTATGTGGGTTGGATTCTCCTCTTCCCTGGTGATCTGTCGATCATCCACCTTTTGTACAAGAAAGTCCAGCACAGAATAACCAATGTAGAACTTAGATGGTCTGATGATCAGACCTCCTTCCCTCACTTGCTTGAACAGTTATCTGAGTTTATTCATATGGTTTTCCAATCTGGCTGTATGGGTCAAAGTGTCGTCCTTATAATGCTCAATGTTGGTGGTGTGCAACATCTTCCTCTTCATATGGCTGAAAGTCAATATTGAGTTGACTAGCACAAACGACATCCTATTGACCTGGTAACATCTTTCTGGTGTCACAAAACCTGTCTTCTCTTTAGATTCTGCCTCCATAATGATGTGCCTATAACCTTTACTGACGTCAAACTGGGTGAAAAACTTGGCCCCATCTTGTTTCGCCATGATAGCCTTTGGGTTGCCCATAAGTTCAGAGTCGAATTTTGTCAAGCAGCTCAGCTTTTGGAAGCAGAAGCTATTTGAACCGTTCCTCTTCTTCACGATCATCACTGGCGAACAGTGGATTGAATTCGAAGGCTCAATGATTCCTGATTCTAACATAACCTCGACTTCTTGTTTGATTAGGTCTCTCATAGTATAGGACATGTGTAAGGCTTTACCTTGACTGGAACCCTCGTCGTGGTCTCAATCTTGTGTTGCCCAAGGTCTATCTTAACTGGTCTATCTGTGAATATATTTGCATATTGGCATAGGAGATGTTGTAACTCTTTCTTCTGCTTTCCACTCAGTTCTTCACTGATATTAACGTCCTTGTATGTCTCCTCTCCACCCAGTGGTTTTAGATCTAATATGTCTTTATCTACTGTTAGAAAGTCACTATCCTCTGGTCCTGCATCTATGACAGCCACACCTGCAATGTCCAACTGTTCCTCAATAGCTATATCCATTAGGCCTTCTTCCCTCTCGATGTACCTCTTCAACATATTGGCGTGATAGTTCTTGGTTTTCCCGCCCACTTTCATCGTATAGTCCATTCTGTTGTCCACTTCCTGCACTTCAAAAAGTCTTTTCCACTGCTGGGTGAGTTTGTTGTTGTCTGTCCGACCTTGAAACGTCGATCATTGGCTTTCTTGTCATAGAAGTGCTTCTGACTGCCATTAGCTCCATACAAGTTCTCTCAATCAAGTTGACAGATCTCTTCCTGTCAGTTTCTGAGGTCTAACACGTACTGATATGTGTTCCTCACTTCTTACTCATTTCTCCTGTCCACAGCTATTTCATTAGCTGCATCGGACCTCGTACTGTTCCTCTGTACAGTAACTCTGTACTGTACTCGCATGTGGGACTTCTCGGTAAACAAATAATACTGCCTGCAGGTACCTGTCCCAGTCACGTGGTCTTTCCTGGCACAACTTCTTCATCATACTTTTTAAGACTCCGTTGTTTCTCTCACAAAGTCCATTACATCTAGAGTTGTACAGGGAGGTAAACAGTTGCGAGTCTACTCATCTCTTGCATCAATTCTGAGGTAAACTGGGTCCATCTGTCACCCAAAACTTCTTTTGGAAAACCTACTCTGCAGAACACTTCTAGGAAGGCTTCTTGTACTCTCTTCGGCAGTGCTAAAACTCAAAATCTCAAGAAAAGAAAAGCAAGCAAGACATGAAGCCTTTCCAAGTCTCGAAAGGCCATGTGACATGTGCCAAAGGACAGTACCTAGAGGGAAAGTAGCCAAGGTGCCTCTCATAGAAAAGTCATTCAGCAGAGTACCTGTGGACTTGATTGTTTGACTATGACCTGAACTTGACAAGAGTAACTCGTAGGTGCTGACAGTAGTCGACTTGGGTTACCCTTTTACCAAAGAATTGTGGGATTGACCGTCACATTATAACGCCCCCATGGCTGAAAGGGAGAGCATGATAGTGACGGGGATTCAAACCCACAGATTGTGAGACGACTGCCCTAACCACCAGGCCTCGTGTTATTCAATAGCCGAGCGGTAATTTCTGTTTAAAGTAAGTATCATAGCAGGTATTCCCAAGGTATTACAACAATACTTATATTATTTTTAACATATATTTCTTTGCTAGAACATATACATGTCTTGCTGTAAGAGGAACATAACAGCTCCATCGTTATCTACAAATATAACTGAAAATTAACACTATCTCAAGAACGTCAGTTACATTAATATAAAATTATCTCATTAACAAAGGTCAATTCAATTTTGATTTGGTGATCAATAAAACTAACCAATGATATGCATGTTACCTTTAAAAAAGAAACGGCTTTCACGTGCTATCAAACAGGATACTTGTCAAAATATCATTGATGTTCATAAGCGACATTCTGGAATGACTGAACGCCAGATAAAAACTGTTCTAACTTTATCTAAGGGTTTAAATTAGAAGTTGGGGTTTGATTTGTTCAAGTTACATCCAAAAGGTTTACTACTTCATGGTTATCTACGACAAGCAATATTGATTCCAACGTTACCACACGTTTTGGTACACCCCACTATAATTTGTCAACAAATAAGAAGATGCCACGAAAGCTGATTTAGGAGAAATGTTCATTTTACAGAAGTAGACCACGCCCTCAAACAACTGTTCTCAACAAGTGTGGCTCCGCTTACAGAAAGGTATCGGTATATTATTTCGACAACTATATAAACAGAGCCAAGTTCAGAAGGTTACCAAGCTATAAGGAGCTGACGGAAACTCTTGCAGGAAAATAACCGGACGTTAGATGAAGCTGAGACAGATGACGCGTCAAATCCTTATTTTAGGTGTAAGCATACTACTGAAAGTTTTCAAAATTTATTAAATATTATACCATGTGTTCAAAACTACCAGAGAATAACATTATAGTGTTACATTGTTGAAATATTTAAACCTACCAGAGAATAACATTATAGTGTTACATTGTTGAAATATTTAAACCTACCAGAGAATAACATTATAGTGTTACATTGTTGAAATATTTAAACCTACCAGAGAATAACATTATAGTGTCATATTGTTGAAATATTTAAACCTACCAGAGAATAACATTATTGTGTTACATTGTTGAAATATTTAAACCTAACAGAGAATAACATTATAGTGTCATATTGTTGAAATATTTAAACCTACCAGAGAATAACATTATAGTGTTACATTGTTGAAATATTTAAACCTACCAGAGAATAATATTATAGTGTTACATTGTTGAAATATTTAAACCTACCAAACATTATAGTGTTACATTGTTGAAATATTTAAACGTAACAGAGAATAATATTATAGTGTCATATTGTTGAAATATTTAAACCTAACAGAGAATAATATTATAGTGTCATATTGTTGAAATATTTAAACCTAACAGAGAATAATATCATAGTGTCATATTGTTGAAATATTTAAACCTACCAGAGAATAACCCCTCCAAGTGCTACATTGGATATTCTGTGCTGTAGTTTGTTGGACATAAAGTGGGGGCAGACATATAGCCGTGTAAAAGGAAAGGTAACCCACATACAAGATATACCAACTCCAATGACCAAGCAGCAAGTCAGATCCTTCCTAGGGTTAGCGGGATACTATAGGAAATTAATCTCAAATTATGCTGAAATTATTGCACCATTGACTGACCTGACCAAAAAAGGCTTACCCAACAAGGTGAAGTGGGAACAACCACACCAGGTGGCATTCCAGAAATTAAAGAACATGTTAGGAAGCTCACCATTACTTAGAATGC
>NW_013669569.1:48032-63638 GCF_000517525.1 Limulus polyphemus | reverse complement strand
ATTGTTGCCTTAGCTAGAGTAATGTGAAGATTTCTGCCTTAGCTAGAGTAATGTGAAGATTTCTGCCTTAGCTAGAGTAATGTGAAGATTTCTGCCTTAGCTAGAGTAATGTGAAGATTTCTGCCTTAGCTAGAGTAATGTGAAGATTTCTGCCTTAGCTAGAGTAATGTGAGGACTTTCCATATATTTTAAGCTCATGCTTTCTCAGGGCTCGATATTAACCAATAGTTTGGGACATGTAAGAAATATATTTGGACTAGTTGTCAACTGGGTACACCAGTCCAATTAGGCTAGTGACTGAGTATTGAGTTACTCTTTTCTTTCTGACTTTTCCATATGTTCACACCTTTCAGTTATTGATTTTTCATGGTCAGATGTGTAATATTAATGTTTCAGATTCAACATACTCAAACTGTTTATTTCCAAAGGTATAAAAGGAAGTAATTTAACATTTAATCCAAATATTCTGTTTCTCTGAAGACAAACATCAGAACTGTGCTCAGTCTCAGTTTGTTGTTCGAAGACTTTACAATCATGCTGTTGTACAAATCATCTTTGGATGTGTGCTCGTTATACTTACAGTGCTTAATTAGTATTTGATTAAATTATTTATTAGATATTTACAAAATTGTAATTTCAAACATTCTGGTGTTTTTATAGATGTATTTGTAGCTGAGAAGTTGTGAAAAAAATGCACTATGCAAATATATAGTAGAGATGGCTGATATGGGTATTAAAAACTTTTGTTCAAAACACAAAACAAGTGATGTTTTGATCTGCTTAGGTCCTCATCATTCTTATCCTGATGTTGGCACAGATAGCCTAGTTGCTTTGTGCCATAAAATGCCAAACAAACAACAACCCATTCTTAACCTGCTGATGACCTAAGCAGGTCAAAACATTCTTACTTGTTTTGTGTTTGAAATGAGTATCAGCCATCTCTATTATATAGTTACTTCAAATCTGTTCCTTGACATCAATATGCAAATATGTCAAATGATCAACTTAAGACCTCAACTGTCTCAAGTAAAAATGGTTTAATTAGAGTTCCAGTCTCTAGTTTTATTCTCTGACTGTCAAAAGAATAAAAACATTTGTTCTACTATCAAATTGTAATAATAAATTGAAACTTGTGACAAAGGTTGACTATTATGCTTTATTTAACAAATAAGCATTTTTTTTGTAACTTTTTATGACTTCTATAAAAACGATAACAATTTTTGGTATCAAAATATGAAATGTGACTCTTACCTTATTGCCAGCAAATGTTTGCAGAGTGTTATCTGTATTTATAGATTCCAAACCTCTAACAGTCATAAAACCTTACTAATGTCCCCCCCCCCTCAAAATTATTATTGATTTCATTCTGTTTCCATATATTAATCTATTAGAACTTGGGATCTTTCTGGTAGCTTCTCTCTGAGCTCTCTTCAATAACTGATCATTCCTTCTCAAGCAAGGTGACTAAAATTGACCACTTGTATTACAAATGAGGTCTGAACAACACCTTTTCTTACATCCACAGATTTCCATATAGATCCACACATCTTATAATGGTTGTGAGGAACATAAAATTGTGGATTAAAACAACATTTCACAGCTGTAAATAAAAACATGCCAAGTTCAACTGATACATAAACTGTGTAATTGTTAGTGTATATAAAATGTGCCAGGACTAGACAACAATAAAGTACTTCAAGATGTGTGTTTTATTACAAAACAAACATTTCACAGCTGTAAATAAAAACATGCCAAGTTCAACTGATACATAAACTGGTAATTGTTAGTGTATATAAAATGTGCCAGGACTAGACAACAATAAAGTACTTCAAGATGTGTGTTTTATTACGAAACAAACCATCAAATGTCTCCTAAGGACATCAAAATTTATGTAAAGAGTAACCAAAAAATGGCTGTTGAATGCTCAAATCTAATTTTCAAGACATTGACAACACAGTTGACAAGACATTTTAATGGGTGTGATGTAGGGCTATGTTCAAAGTTTTGTTCACTACACAGCAATTCAAAGATAATTCTAAACATTCAAAGGTTCATCAGGAGGCATTTAAGCAGTGTCTGTTTTTTGTCTCTCTTGTTAACAGAAACTGTTGACAATGTTTGAATAGTAATAACACTCACATGAAAGATTTGATCGTATGACTTGTATAAAGCGTTACTTAAACAAAGGTTGTTAAATTTAAAAAACAACATGTATCACCCCAACATTTCATACAGCTGCTCCTTCCGTGCATTGGATTAGTCCGTCACAACTACGCTGTCTGTCTCTTCTTTAATTATTTTATATTTGAAAGTCTGTGTTATTTTCTGATTGAAGTGTTACTGTTAATCTGTTCTGTTTATGTATGATTATTTTTGTTATTATTATTATTGTTTATTCATTTGGCTGACACTCTCTCTTGTAATGTTTTGTTGTAGTTGAAGGTTTTTATATATCTTCTAATTGTATTGTTAGTGGTCTGTTATGTTGTTTGTATATTACTATGTTTGTTAGATATGTTTAATTAATCAACAATTTTATGTATAAAAACTATGAGTGATATTGTTAACCTACTTGGACTGTTAAATAAAGATTTGGTTTGCATATCTTGGCAGCAACAGGGTGCTCTAGGAATTTAAACATACTGTATGTAGCTGTATGAGTGTGCATGTAGCATCAAATACATATACATAAATAGCATGTATTTTTTTTTAGAATATAAAAAAATTACTTCTCTGTATAACTTTTTTTTAAAGTACATGTTAATGTTTTGTTTCATTTATATGGATTAACTATAAAGTAAAAACATTTCCAGGCAAATGAAGACAAGTAATTACAGCAGTGTTAATCATTATGTAAGTTAGTAATATCAATGGTTTGAACCCCCATTCATTAATGTGTTCCAAAACATACCCTTTATTACGGCCGCAGAATGTTACAAAACGAAACTGTGTGAAAGTTAGAAAAGATAAAATATGCACAGTTTTTTTTTAAACAAAAGATTGATACACTTGAGAAAATATTCTGCTGTTTCTTAGCACAATGAATTGAATAAGGTACATGCAAGTAAATTGATGTTCAAGACCACATAGACCCAGTGCCACTTAAAGAGACTGGTGACCTCCAAATGGTTTTAACAAAAGTTTGGAGATGGTTTGAATGGGTATTGAAGAAAACTTTATTGTAAATATACAATGTTTCGACAATATTATATCATCATCAGGTACCATAAGCTAAATGTAAAATGTTTCAACAATATTATATCATCATCAAGTACTATAAGCTAAATGTACAATGTTTCGACAAGATTGTCATCATCAGGTACCATAAGCTAAATGTACAATGTTTCGACAAGATTATGTCATCATTAGGTACCATTAGCTAAATTTACAATGTTTCGACAAGATTGTCATCATCAGGTACCATAAGCTAAATGTACAATGTTTCAACAAGGTTATATCATCATCGGTTACCATGCGGTAACTGATGTCAATTAAACCTAAATCATTGTAGATAAATTGGGAACATCAGTAGTGTGCAGTTACTATCATAAAAAAAATATGCTTTGCTTTGCAGCAGATAAAATTCTTCAGTATTTATCGGGAACATGCATTTTAGAGTGTCAAAAACAATTTTTAAAATCTGTTTTGGCTTTGGGGGGGTATGCTTCCACCAGATCCCCAGCCAAATGTTCGGAGGAGTTGCATATCTGTACTTTAGAGTGAACTGATTACCTCTTTTGACTTGTATACATTATATCTATGTATACAATCTAAAATACATTGTCAAGGAAGACTTTAAGAGGTTGTAATAGCTATGCATAGATCTTTTTTTTTCTAACCTTGAAAAAATAAAATTTAAACTTACTCTTTATTTTTCAGAAAACCTTCTTAAGAGCTATCATCCACTACTAGTACTACCATTGCAACTAATGTCATAAGCCAATCACTCTGTTAGAAAAACTCAAATATCTTAACTTAAGCTTATTCTGTCTTTTCCAAATCTTTAACTTGTATCCTCTCATCCTATTGTCTTCACAAAGAAGTCAGAGGCTTCTAACATTTGACTCCCAGATTAATCTTGATAACCTCAATATCATCTCAAGTCCTTCCTTTCTCAAGAGAAAATAAATTGAAACTTTAACTATCAATATTAGCCATTTGACCCCTTTCATAGAAGTCAATGTACTTTCTTAGATCTGTAAAGAGATCAAAACATTATACAATGTTCCAGGTGAGGCCCAGCTAGTGACTTTTATTGACTTTTAGTCACGTCTGTAAAAACACCCCAAAATGTAATCATCATTACAGAGCACTGTGTTGATGGCTTAATGACTTAATCAACACTATGCAAAGATCGTTTTCTTTAGTCGCACTGTTGAGTCTTTTCCCATTTGCCTTAAACATGAGATCCAAATTATAATACCCCAAATGTATTCCCATGTTTGATCAGGACAGTATATTTCTTCACACGTGGCCAGAGCATAGCGGTACTTGAAAGTCTGTAAAGTAGCATCAAGAATGGTGACAGTTTTTCTTGTAATAGCAGAATTAGTATTATACTTATTGGTAAATACCTTATTGATAACTGGTTATTGATAGTAAAAATTAGAAGTATTTTTACCTGATTTTGTTTGTACCATTATTTTATCTTATTATCTACATGAAATTACCTTAACAGTTTACCTGATTTTGTTTGTACCATTATTTTATCTTATTATCTACATGAAATTACCTTAACAGTGACAGTACAAAAAAATCATTGTAGTAGGCTAATAATTTATTTTAGTGAAACGAAATTTGCTGGTTAAAATAATTATAAAAATGGAAGTTAAATAGTAAGTTTCATATTAGTCTTGTTTAGTTTAAGTTTTGAATGATTTACGTTTTCAGACTTCAACATTTTTTTCTCTGTTAACTCATCTCGAAGGCTGAATGGACTTAAAGCTCCACTCGTCCTGCTTTAATTCTTACTCGTTCTACACTTTTAAGTTATTTACAATATTGTAAATGCTGTGGAAAAGCAGGACTAGTAATTCAGCAGAATACTAAGAAGCTGACTAAAAAACAAAGAATACAAAATTTTTATTTTTTGTAACTATTAAACCATGAACATGTGTCTAGTCTACATAGAGTCAACAATTTTTAATTATGTAAATTTTTTTCGTTGCTTAATCTTCATTTTGATGCTACCTGAAAAATCTTCAGTATTTAGTTTTAACTACATGTATAACTTAAACTCATTTCTAGATGTTTGACACTTCCCACTAGGACCAGAGGATATGTGGTCTTTAGTGTGTCTTATTTCTTTGCCACTGATTAACCATTTCACATTGAAGTTTGTTGGATTATAACCTTCCATCTATCATGATTCTTATCAGAACAGACAAAGTTTCTTGGTTTAGAGATATCCTTGTCCATGTTTTAATGTTTCTAAATTGGCTAAATCTCTTTTCATATTCTGCTGTTGATGGGAAAAATTGTCAACATTCAATCTCATCAACGAAGATGCTTTAATATGAATCTACGACAGGTCTGGTGAGATTTCTATTGATGACATTTTCTAGTCCAATCACTCTACTAAAGTTTATTCCTTTTCTTCTGGACAATATAAATATAGTCTTAATAATTTCTCAGTTTTTTCATATCTGTAACCTTTGAACTCCTGGGGACTGTTATCCTTACTTGGCCAAAGATGAAAATTGAGTACGTTGAACAGAGTGTTGTTTTTCTCCAAGGTCTTTCATAAATATCTCTTCCAGTGCCAGCATCTACTTGCTCCAAAATAGGAAATGAAAAACTACCGCAGTGGTTTACTGCATTGCACATAATTTAAAGCTAACAGTTTTGATGAAAAAAGAAAAAGAGTTGTGGGATATCAATCCAAATTTGAGGATGTTTTGAAAGATGTATTCAAGCTGTATTATTATTATTTGCTAAAACAACAAGAGAACTTTATGAAACTGCAGTTTCATTGGATCAAGAATTAAAGAAATATGGTAGTGTTCAACAAGAATACTGTGTCGCAAGCAAGAGCAGAGCACTGAAAGTCCTTGACAACTATTAGTTACCACTCACACATCTGCAGGACATCGCTACCACAGGGGAAGATGTCAATGCACTGGACAGACTTGCAATCTGAAGTTTCAGTTGTTTTCCAGCAGAATGTGAATAACCTGAAGGAAAGCTTTGTCAACATGAGAATAACACAAGGCAAAATGATGAAAAAAAAATTCTGAGTGAAATTAAAAATTGTGAATTTAGAGGAGTTGAAATGACTAAGCTCTGACAAAGAAGACACCATAACACAACCTTCTAAATATTCGTTTACGGTGCCCATAAATAACTTCACAGCACCTGACATTTTTCCCAAGATTCATGGATGTTCCATCTGTATTTATTCTGACAAGCTTTTCACCAACACTTTCTAGTGTGATTTCGACAGATTCAAGCCACCTTTTACTGGTGCTGCGTGTCCATGATCAAGTGCCGATACATCAGCTAAGTTGGTTTTTAGTTCACCATTTTGTTCCTTTTTCAGTTGATTCACCCGTAAGGATACCAATAAATATTCTGTTGTTTCGTCTTTCAAAATCACTGAAGTGAATTTAAAAAATTCCTTACGTGCCTTTTATTCAACTAGTTCGTCTCTACTTCAACATCATTTTATACTTTGTAGAGCAATAATCTTTGAAACTTCCTAGTTGTCTGTTGCTACATGGTAAGCTGTGTACCTTTGGGTTTGTCCAGAACACTTCTACATTTAAAACACTTTGTGTTTGTCAGTCTTATTGTGACACATCAAAGTTTCTTTTACGTATCTCACACACTTATGTCTTTAATTAGGGATGAGTCTGTATCTGAAAACTCTCGAAATTGTCTACAAGCTTGACAGAACTACTCATTGGGCTGAAATTTTGCCCAGTGAAATTATTCCAACCAACTTTCTTTAACTAATCTTTTCCTTTTGTTATCTTACCTTGTCTTTTTTTGTTTTTATTCACTATTGCCACCACCATGAAAATGTTTTTGAATGTCTTGACATTTTTATAGTAGATGACAGTATGAAACTTCAATCATACGTCGGGTTACATCTAAAAATGCTTTTTGTTTACTCTAGAAAATAACCAATAACTATGACTAGTTTGACACTTGGTTCACACCTATTTTATCATCGTATACAGCATTACCAAGAGCAACAGCTATGCTCACCAAGCAAAACATCTGGTTTCATTTTGAAGTAATGTTTCATAAGTTTCTGGCTTTGTTTTCCTGACCGTTTAACATTTTTACACTCATTGTTTACTTGAGTGCATATTCTTACACTCAACTTGATATATTTCTTGTGGAAAAAATGCACTTATCCTGTCAAACAATATCAGTAAAAAATCATTCATAAAAAAATGAGCAGTCCAGTGGAATTTTCCTAATTTTAAACAATGCTTTTAGTTTGATTTTATTGCTGCTTTGTAGTAAAACATCTATCTAACCAGGCAGGAAATTAGTATAATTAACTTGAAAGAACTAACCTAAAGATTAACTCATTTAACACTGTTACCAGTATGCAGTTAAGACTCTTAACTGACAGCTTCTAAAGATGGGACAACTGTATTCCATTCACCTCAATTTGTTGTAGTAATCTACTAAATCCAGTCATATATGATGTCTCAGAATAGAAACTGTGAGATGATTGTTTCATTAAATTAGTTATTTAACAGCAGTTTCAAGTTTGTATAACATTTGATATTATTCCCAAGAAATGGAAGGAATAAATATTTAAGGGTATTTTTTCTTACAACAGCATTTTTTTTTATGCAGTCGTAATGGTCATAATTGAAATTTTCAGTTGAAATGATCAGATCAATATAGATTTGAGGAGAACATTTAGTGGTGGTTGGTTATGGGTAGGTGTATGTTTAGCAGTCCCCAAACTTCAGGCCAATTTTCTTTGGATTTACGAGTGGTCTGAGCACAAAACAGTGTTGACTAAAATGACAATTAGACATTTGATGTATATCTGTTTATTTAATTTTTGTCAGGTTGAATGAGGGGTATTTGAACTAAAAAGTTTTAGAATCGCAGCTCTAGTATATATTTCACTGTTATCCTGGAGACTATTTCACAGGTCCAACCAGCCCACTTAACGTTCTTAACATAACCTTTTTACTTAAGTTTTGGATCTTACTAACTAATTCCTGCACTCCTGAAATTGCCATGCATTTATTTCTGACCATAATTTCCTGAAAACGTTATTTATACTTTTTAAGTATCTCTCCTGATTTATAATTTCCAGTATTATTCGCTTTCAATGACAAGGGACTTGTTGGTCCATCTACTAACCTAAAATGATATATATATAAACTTAAATGTGGACCTTACATTTAATACTTATCAAGCCTTCCCATATTTTACTGCTTCCACCACATTTGAAGGAAGCCCATCCCAAAGTCTGACCACCCTGTTAATAAAATAAAACTCTCTCAGCTGAAGATGACTCCTACCCTGTCAATATTTATACCCATGTCCCATAGTCCTGTCATTTTCAACATTAAGTACAAAAAAAGTACAATTTAGCCTTTTTTATAATGTAACAATAAGCTGAAATGCAAGTTAAGTAAATGAACACGAATTAAACCTTCTAATAGTTGCAAAGCTTTCATGAAAACAGCTTTGAGGAAAGTTGCTCTATTAAAAAGATAGAGAGGAGATATCAAAGCAGGAAATAGATAGAGTTAGGGTAAAAGATGAGAATAAGAATGCTGGGTTGACAATGGTGTACAGTAGTAAAAAAGTTTGGATTATAGGGATGGGTTGAGTTAATATTCAGGCACCAGTGTCTAAATAGATTTGAACCTAGAACTGCTTGCAATGAGGAAAAAAGGAGATAATTAAGAGGTTTGATAGTGAGGGATTCTCTCATTAAGCATACTGATCAAGTGATTTTAAGTGAGGACCACATAAAGACTAGGATTAGAATGTGCTTGTCAAGTGTTAAGTATGGGACATTATAAAGCATGATGACAGGATGTTAGCACCAAGGACCAATCTCTTTTTTCTAATGCATACCTTAAATGTTATGTTAACTTTCTGAGCATTCTGAAAATCACAATCAAGCCCACAATTCTGAAGCAACTCATTTCTGGCACCTATCACACCCTATACAGAATAAATAATAAAATGATACACGAAAAATACATAGTATATTCATGTACCACACTACTAGTAGTAATAACTTTATGAAATGTTAAATAATATTTACATTTTTGAACAAAACCTAAGGCTTTAATTGATTTAAATAAAACTAGGTTTGGTTTGTTAAATATAACATGGCTTGTCTAATATAGCAAAACAATGAGGACTTTCTAAAAAGAAAAATTGGTGTCTCGTAGTCACTGACATCAATGCTTCTGTTCCTCATAATGAGTCTATCATTTTGTAGTTGATAAAATATTTATAAAACAAGTATGTTCAGTTAAATCATCTTAGAGTAATATTAATTGGTCAACTTATCTCTCTCTTTCTGGACTCTCCCTGAAATGGGGAAAATAAACGGCTCACCTTTATGAAAATCCAAAATGTAAAAAAAAAATTACCTTAAAGTACATAGGAATTTCATGTTTAAATATAGTATTTTCACATTCAGTTACTAGAATGGAAAAAAATAAATTTTTTTGGTAGTCAGTGACCTGTGTTTGAGATTTACTGTAATGAAATGTACTATGCAGATGGTTTTCACGAACTCGGTTTTACTTAAATTATAAAATGTATTATTTTGAACCTTTTGTTGTGTTTTCTGAAGTGGAACTGGGGTTTGGCGTTTGATCAGAAAAACCTGTTAATTACAGTTGGATATTTTATTTAGTATTCATTTTTTGTTTTTTTTGTAACTGCTTACATTGAATTTTACTTAAATTAAAGCAACATACAGAGGCTTAAAAGATAGTTTTGAAAATGTCGGCTAATGTAAGGATATTAATGGTATTTAATACGTTTTTTGATTAGTCAAAAAATATGTGATCATTTGACTCATCATATAACATTATTTGATCAGTCAATTTACTGCTTTGTCAACCCTGAATCACAGATACAAAAGAGTAAGTTATGTTTATCACGATTGGTTTTATTTAAAAATACATAAGCTCTATGGCTGTTTTTTTATAAAACTAAATTTTACACAAATATATGAAAATTCGAATCAACTTACTTGTCATACTGGTATTTTTTCTAAGTCTTGTGTCAGACTTACTGCATGTAAAAAAAAATGCTCTTTTGGGCAGTATCTCTGCAGATGTTACAGGAAACTGTGAATAAGCAAAGGCTATGTTTCAAACATGACTGCTTTGGTTCCTTGTGATTGCCAGGGTTATATTTTTGGTTTTTGCTGTTTGTATGCTTTTATTTTGTGTCCTATTGGCTTTACTGATTGTGCTTTTTTTTTTTTTTCTCTCTGACTGGATATCATGGTTGTCAACCGGTTTTCAGAAAGGTTACCCTAATTGAGATACTAGTAGTCTAGTAGACTTGGAACATATCGATATGTATTGCTTCTATATAGAAATTAGTTTCTGGCAATCAGAGTATTGGCAATCATATGTAAGCTGATTTTCATTTGCTGGTTTGAAATAAAGCAGTCTCCATTACTGGTACACCATGTGCATTTGAAAGAAAAAAATTAGGAATTTAAACTTAAAACTAATGTGTTTTCTAACACTTTGGCAAACTAGCCATAACTTAAGTTTAGCCACAAAGAAAATATTTTTTATGGACAGCAGCTATTAGAAACGTAATGTAGCTACTTAAAACTTTGAAAAATGTTTAATACATGGATACATATTTTTATTTTTTAATAGAGTGATAAGTAGTATTTAATTACAATACAAATTACATATAAAAATTAAGTGAACTCGTGATACATATTTTGGGTAGTGACGACAATGCAGAAAAAGAAGACTTATTATTATTCAATAATTTTTGCAGGATGGAAGAAGCTTTATCATCTCCAACCAGGCAAAGTTTGCAAAAGATTTGTTACCAAAGTATTTTAAACATAATAATATGTCAAGCTTTGTAAGACAGCTGAATTTGTGTAAGTAAACATAAATGTTTATTTCTGGTATAGGTATGCATTTCAGGATTTTATATCTAAAAAATGTTAGTATTGGTTTTTATGTTTTTTATTTAAAGTGAACTGTTTTTTTATTATTAATTTTAAAAGAAATATTAAGTTATTTAAAATATGGAAGTTACATGTAGTTTTTCATAGAATATTTTTCTTTGTTTTAATTTCACCAGACAGTTAACGTGTACAGTATGTGAAATAATTATGTGATTGGTCACTATTATTATTTTGTGGTTAAAACTGTTGGCCAAACATGGTTTTATAGTGATAAAAATGTAGATATGACCAGTTTATAGATGAATGAATTTCTGAGAGTAATATGTGGTGACTTCTTGAATGTTTTGAATGACAACTATGTATTTTATAACACATTCTGATTATAGACAATAAGTATTAGGTGTTTAACTCCTGATCATAGTCTGAATTATGCATGGTTTTATGTACAACAACAATCACCAATCTGAGTTTGGACAGAAAGAAGAGACTAATTTTGTAAAAATAAAAACCACTAGTTGCAAAACATTGGCAGTGAATATTTTTTGCTTGTATCCTTTCCACTTTCCGTTCTATAGGTACCAATAACTTAATGGATGCTGCTAGTCAGATTTTTACCTTTTAAAATCTGTAATTTTTGGTCTCTCTACCTAGAGCTGAGATATTTAATTAGTTACCTCTAAGCAGTGATTGCATCAATTAGTGTCACACAAACTAACTGATTTATTTGAAGTCAGTGTTTCTGTTTATCATAACAACTGATTAATCTCAACTACCATTACATTGATTGTCATGAAAATAATCAATTACTAGAAGTTATGGTTTGGAATAACAATTTTTGATTATTTCAACCATTCAGTTAACTCAAATATTGTTATTATGTTTGTTTTTAAGCACAAACCTACACATTAGACTATCTGTGCTCTTCCCAATTTTAGCCTTATAAGTAGTTTTACTTCAAGCTCGTTCACCTTTGGTGAATCGAGGATGTGAAGTTCAATTCCCATCCCTCCCTCAATTTGTTTAACAGAACTACTAAGGCTATTTGCTACCTTCACTAATTACTGACTGTTGATTGTAGGGAAGGCAACTGGCTGGCAGGACTCTCAGTCAACATTTTATTTTTTGAACTGTTGACCAGAGATAAAGCAACTGCCTGGCAGAACTCATCACAGGCCTTGATTCTTTGGATGTACCATTGTATTAATCAATTAATCAAGTTTTGTTGACTAATATGGGTGTAACTTGATTAGCAAATACTATTAATTGCCCAGACCAACTTTACTAACAACTGTTGTAACAAAAGTTTTTAAACGTCAGCTGTCCACTCTGAAATGAAACATCAATGGTGCAATGAAGTTTTTCTATATTATATTAGGGAAGTATACATTTTATGTAAACATTCATGCTTTGTAAACCCATTCATCCACTCTAATCATTACCAAAGCTTTTACGGTTTTCCTGTGTGCACTGTAAATAAAAGGTTTTGTTAATACACTCCTTTGACTAACTGAAAACTGAAATTTTACTGAAAGTGTAATTTGATAGAAAATAGTTACATAGGAGAAGGGTTCAGGATCATAACTTTTTTTATCTGTATTCTCTCTTTAGAAACTAAGTTTCAACGTATAGATGAGAATTTGCTGTATATAGACAGATGTAGAAACAAAGAAATTAATTTTTTTTTACCTGGTATAAACATGTGTTGGACGTTATTACTTCAAACCTTTTTACTTTGTTTTGAGGTTTGAATAAAAACAATCACTTACTTCACTGATACTATCATAATGTGATTTTTGCATGAACTGGTGTGAAAATGAATTTGATTCATTTTTATGCTTCCATAAAGATTTTTGTTTTTTCACACCTGTTATAAGCTGTCAACACACAGAGATTTATGTTTTTTCACACCTGTTATAAGCTGTCACATAAAAAAACATTTCACACCTGCTGTAAGTTGTCACATAAAGATTTGTTTTTCACACGTGTTATAAGCTGTCAACACATAAAGACTTGTGTTTTTTCACACCTGTTATAAGTTCTCAACACATAAAGATTTGTGTTTTTCACAGCTGTTATAAGCTGTCACATAAAAAAAATTTCACACCTGCTGTAAGTTGTCACATAAAGATTTGTTTTTCACACCTGTTATATGCTGTCAAGATGTAACCTTGGTAAGTTTCAACATAGCCAAAATTGAGTAATGAAGAAAAATTAGTTAAGAGTTAAGAAGTGACAAAAAAAAGTAATTATTACTTTACCTAATCTAAAGTAAACAAAACTTAATACTATATTGCTCAAAAGAAATTTGTTGAAAGAACAGGAAAATTTTTTTGGAACTAGGAGTTTACTTATATCTTTATGACAGTGGTGGTTGATGTCATTCTAAGAACTTGTACTTCAAGTTAGTCCTAAGTATTCCCAGAAATAGATGCAGAAATACAAAATCTATTTAGTGTTAGAATAATCGTTATAGCTTATTGGAGGCAGTTGCAAGAAAGACTGTTATTTCATGTGTGAAAGAAGGACTAAGATGACTGATTAAAGAAAGACTGGTCATTTTGGAAACCCTGGAAGAGTTTGTGTGAAACGATATATCCATGAGAAGTTTAAGTGAAACTGTGAAACACTGGTGGTCTGCAATGGAAGGCAGCATTTTTATACTTCAGGGGTGGGAGATATTGCTAATTTGATGAAGAGGGAGCAGCATTGTGGTTCATCATGTAATATCCAGTTTACAGTGTTGAATGATCCAAAACATACTACCTTGCTAGACAAAAGAAATTATTCAATTTGCTGTAAGAAAAACAAACAGTGAAGTCTAACTTTTATATAACTGTATTGTTCAGTTTTCAATTTAATTTTTTTCTTTGGGATATAAAACTAAGAAATTTAATGTCCTTCATAACAGAAGAGCATTTTTAAATAAGAAAGAGTGGTCCAGATGAAAAGCATTTAGCCAAATAATAATTTTTCATTGTAGTGATTTTAATTTTATGTAGACTTTTTATTTATTGGTCTAATTTTTAACAAATATGACTAAAATATAAAAATTAAGAAGTTAAATGAAAAAGATGACAAACAAATTTCACCTCAAGTAATCCATCAGTTGACAGATGTTGTGTGATATAACCTGAATATTTTTTACCCTAAACTCTCCACACTCCCACTGGCTGATTTTTTTTTTTTTTGCTGTTCATGGTAGTTAGACTTGTTTCCAAGAGCAGTAAAACAATTAAATAAAAACAGATGTGTTGGCTAAATAATTGTAATTTTCTGCAGTCTTTCTAGAAAGAAAAAGGTAATTTAAAATTATTTTATATTTTATTTGTAGTAATTATAAGATCAGTTAAATGGACCCAGCTTGTATAGCATTAAAGTAGAGAAAATATACACAGTTTTACAAACACTATAACTTATAAAGTTCTTGAATTTTGAAAACTTTAAGATTAAAACAAATAATTTTATTCTTAATATGAAAATCACCTTGCACTCAGACTAGTCAAAGCTAGAGTCAGACTGACCAACTTCAGAGACAATTCTTTAGTAGAAATACTTTATTTAAAATTTTGATTTTTAGTTTACAACATTTCGGAAATGTTTACCTAATTCTTACAAAATTTCTTGAAGATCCACTAAAAGTAAATTTAGAATTATAGTAAACATTAATTCCAGTCACGTAGGGTTAATACTTGTTCTGTATTGATACTTTCATTATTCCACAGATGGGTTTAGAAAGAGATCAAACCTGGAACATGGTAGCATGCAGGGAGAAAATGATGTTTTGGAATTCTATCATTGCTTCTTTCTCAAGGATCAAGAAGGATTATTGGAAAAGATTAAAAGAAAGGTACGATATGCACCTAGAAAGATTACTTTGATTAATTAAGATCTTACATTTTTTTGCAGTGTTTTACTAACTAACAATTTTGAAGCTAATCACAAGAATGATTAGCATGCCAAAAAAATTTAGAGATCTTATCTCTGTACTAGTTATTTTGAAAACATCTGAGTAATATTTGAACTATTATAAGCTGAATCATACTTCAGAATGGGAAGATATTGGCACTGGCTCTAAACTTTCTGAGTAATAAATTTGTTGGGACAAAGCAAATACGAGGCCTGTGAGAAAAGTATCCGACCTTTGGCCGGGGAATAAAAACTGGCATACCTGGAGCGTTGGAAACCTAATCAACCTCAAAGTAGTCTCCTTGGGACTCCACACACTTCTCCCAGTGGTGCCGCCATTGTTGGAAGCATTCCGAGAAAGCCTCTTTCGAAATGAAGTTTAGCTCGACTGTCGTTGCAGCCATAATGTCCTCTCTTGTCTGAAATGGCCTCTTGTGTTTGGGGAACAGCCAGAAGTCGCAAGGAGCCATATCAGGAGAGTAAGGAGCCTGTTGAACCACAGGAGTCTGGTTTTTCGGCAACAAAGTCTGAATCAAGTGCGAGGAATGTGCTGGTGCATTTGTCGTGATGGAGGCGCCAATTTCCTG
>NW_013669569.1:45904-47803 GCF_000517525.1 Limulus polyphemus | reverse complement strand
CAACTCCAGTCTCTTGCGCCTCACAGCATCACGTAGGCGACGGAGGACATCCCTGTAGTACTCTTTGGTGATTGTTTGACCCTGTGGTGCGTACTCGTGGTGTACCACACCGCGGGAGTCAAAGAAAACAGTCAGCATCACTTTGACGTTGCTGCGCACTTAGCGGGCCTTCTTTGGTCTTGGTGACATGGAATGCTTCCACTGTGACGACTGGGATTTGGTTTCCGGGTCGTACCCGTACACCCAAGACTCGTCACCAGTGATTATGGTGTTCATGAAGTCGGGGTCACTGTTTGTGGAGTCCAGCATGTCCTGTGAGACTTCAACACGAAGTTCCTTTTGCTCCGCCGTAAGCAGCTTCGGCACGAATTTCGCCGCTACTCTCTTCATAGCCAAATCTTCGGTCATAATGGAATGTGCCGAAAAAGTGCTGATGCCCACCTCTTCCGCAATTTCTCGGATAGTCACACGATGGTCCCACATCACCATAGCATTCACTTTGGCAATGACCTGGTCATTTCGGCATGTTGATGGCCAACCGGAGCGTGGCTCGCTCTCCACCATTGTGTGGCCGTCTTTAAACTGGTTGTACCACTCCTTAATCTGTGTGATGCCCATAGCATCGTTACCGAAAGCCGTCTGAATCTTCCGAATGTTTTCCAGTTTCTGGCAAAATTTGATGCAGTAGCGCTGCTCCAGTCATTCCGTCATTTTCCTTGCAATGAAAAACCGACGAGAGCACTACACACTACCTCACTCAATGGCTGCTTGCCAACAACTGACGCAATCAACAAGCGGGAAAAAATTCACGCATGCGCACGAAGGTTCAAGGTCGGCTCATGCAAGCGCACTTGATTCAAATCCATCAGGTTATCGCAAAAAAAAATAAGGTCGGATACTTTTCTCACAGGCCTCGTAAATATCAGTAGCAGAGAATTTTTAAAGGCTTTTCATTGGTAGATTTGAATTTAAAAAAGGAACAAATAGCTAGAAAAATAATTTAAAAATTGCAAAGTAATTAATAATTAAACATATTAATTAATAATTGAACATGTTAATTAATAATTGAACATGTTAAGAAATACTGAACATGTTAAAATTGGTTTGGCAACTTAAAATGTCAAAAATGATGAATCTGTCTGTAATAACTTTTTAAGTGATAAAATAGATATTCAAATAACAGATGCTAGATTTGGCTATTTGAATAATAATTATTGACACACATCGGTCAAAATATGGATACTAGAATAAAATGTTTTGTTGTGTTTTAAGTATTTTTATTTCTGTCTTTTAGACAACATCAACTAAGTCTGCAGACAGTACTCAAGAAACAACAAAGGTTCTACAAGAAGTTTTGTTTGATGTGAAGAATATTTGTGGAAAACAAGAGAGTATGAACTCACTCTTGTCTCGTATGAAAAAAGAAAAAGAGTTTTTGTGGAAAGAAGTCGCCATTTTGAGACAAAAGCACCATAGACAACAACAAATTGTAGATAAGGTAAGTACACAAAAATTAAAATGTGAACTACTTCCCACGTTTTCACACTATAACATGTAAGGCAAGTGTAGCTGTTAGATATTTGTTGATAAGGTAAGTACACAAAAATTAAAATGTGAACTACTTCCCACGTTTTCACACTATAACATGTAAGGCAAGTGTAGCTGTTAGATATTTGTTGATAAGGTAACTACACAAAAATTAAAATGTGAACTACTTCCCACGTTTTCACACTATAACATGTAAGGCAAGTGAAGCTGTTAGATATTTGTTGATAAGGTAAGTACACAAAAATTAAAATGTGAACTACTTCCCACATTTTTGCACTAAAACACGTAAGGCAAGTGTAGCTGTTAGATATTTGTTGATAAGGTAAGTACACAAAAATTAAAATGTGAACT
>NW_013669569.1:26366-45181 GCF_000517525.1 Limulus polyphemus | reverse complement strand
ATATTTGTTGATAAGGTAAGTACACAAAATTAAATGTGATCTACTTCCCACATTTCACACTATAACATGTAAGGCAAGTGTAGCTGTTAGATATTTTGATTTGAATTTCTAGAAGCAGTGCTGTAAAATAAGGTTAGCTTTATTTATTTTGATCATATCTTCCATAATAGATTTATTGTTGTTCTACAATAAGCCATTATTTTATTTTTTTTACATTAAGGAACAAAATGATCTACAATTTCCCTAAGATAACAAAATCTCTTGTACTGTAACGTAAGTTATCCATTTATTTTGTGTCTGGGACCTACCGAAATATACAGAACATTTATTTAGCGATAATGCAAACCAACATGTTCAGAGTATTGGAATATGTTAAACTGTATCGTGATTTAAAATGATTTATGTAACACATTGACTTCTTCAGTTCTAATGTTAGTTAGCCGACAGATGAAATTACATTTTTCTCAACTGTTTTATAAATAAAACTTTGAATATTCTGCTTTTACAGTTGATCCGGTTCGTGGTTACTTTTGTGAAGACAAATGGTGTCCCGGGAATAAAACGAAGCCTTCCTCAAGTGCTAGATAAGAAGAGTAACAAGATGCCTCGATATACTGGAGATTTTAGTAACGGTGAACCAAGCAGGGTAATAACATATTTATATAGCAGTATAACACTTGTAATTTGTATTATTTTCCTATGTAATACTTATAACTTTCTCAATTTTCTTAATTAGCTCAATTCTGAGATTGTACTGACCAATGGTGTTTACTATTGTGTGTATTATATGACTATTGGTCTTGTGAAAGGTTTTAAGAACTAGTGTTTGGACAGTACTGAATCATAGCTATTATTTACCAATAAGTATGGTGTTTAACTTGATATTTTCATTAGGTTTCATGCACTTTGATGAACCATTTCATTAACTCCATAAAACATGATCAAATACCGGAATCTTTTAGATATCTTTCTTTTGTATTGAATTTATAAAGATTATAAATAATTGTTTTTGTGAGAAATTTCACATTCCAAGCATAAAAAAAATCTTCTCTTTACGACCAAAACATTTGTATTTAGTTCTAGTTGTTAGTTGCCACATAAGTTCTTTTTATCTATTGTATGTTTCTGCTTTTTAGACAGAGAAAAATAGCCTGGTAATACATGACATCACTGATGTTTTGGACGGTGGTGGTCCAAACCAGGATAACACACCCAGTGTTTCATCTCCCAAGATGACTCCCACTAACTTGACATACAGTGAAGTTACAAAAATGCCCTCCGTAAATACAGCCTCTTCTAACAAGATTGTATGTATTCCGTCAGCTCGCACCGTAGACACCACTGCTTCTGATGATTTACTGTAGGTGTATATGTTTTGGTTTATTGTCAAGAACGTGTAATTGTATTGAAAATTTAAATATTAACTTACAATTGCTAGAAAGTTACCAGTGATTAGTATTTTTTTTAATTTAATAGCCTGTTGGTAATCGCTTGTTATTTAATTTAGTGTTAGGTTTCAGGTACCATTTTGCATATAATGTTTGCATTCTACTAATGTTAACGTAATTAGTAACATATTTTATAAAAAAAATTAGAAACGCTACGTCAACTAATTATCAATATTTGATAGACCTAGAAAGAACAAATATTTCTAACACTGTTAGTTCAGGGTGCCATTCTATTTCAGTGTGTGTTCATCCTATTTGCCATTTTCACAAAAAACTAACATTTGGCTAATATGACGAAAATAAAAACAATATGATTCTGGTGAAAGTAAACCCTACAGTTATTGATCGTGCTTCCTTACAGTTAGCGGCAGCTTCCTTTGGTTCCCACCTTCTGCTGTCTCGATAAATAGTTTATAAAGTGTCTAGCCAAATCTTTGTATAAAGTATTTGAGGATTTCTGTATGGCAAATAACTGCACTGTCTTTTATTCTCTGATCATGCAAATTAGGTTATTAGTGCCAGTTTTTACGTGTCACACGAGCATTGAATATAAATTAAAATATAGGCTGACTTGCCTTACATCAGGGACACTTAAATTTCACCTTATGAAAATACATTTTGGTTACTAAAAAATTAAGACGAGTTGGCCCAGTATTCTCATTAAGATGCTTATAGTGATTAAAATCTTTTAATTTTGTTTTTTATTATGACTGGGTATCTTTTTAGATTCAGCATTCACTTTGTGGTGAAAAATTAGTTCATATGATGAACAAAAAAACACTAATTCTCTTTTCCAAGTCCTTCTTTAAAAATTGCTGAGTACATACAATGAATGTAGAAAATTTTCAGATTTCAAAGTGCTTGTGTTGTGGTGAAAAGTATATGAATTAGAATTTTAATCAAATATTGAAAGACTCAATACAATTTGACCAACTGATTAAATGCCAGGAACTTTACAGAATGCACAGTGTTGTAGGTTTAACATAGCCTTTTGTTATTGTTTTTTAATGCTATGTTAGCCTTTGTACAACGTACAGTTTTTGATATAAATTACAAACTCATAAGTATGAGAATTGAATTATGTAAGAAAGCTTGAGTAAAAAGTGGTGATAAAAAGCTAACTTGGTATATATACCATTGTTCTGTTTTGTTTATTTACAAAGGGATTTAGTTTCAGCTCAAGAAAGTACTGGAACAAATAAGGAAGTTATTCATGAACCTTACATTTCTAATGTTTGCGTGAAATCGTCAGAATTCTTCACTACATCTGTTATCACAGATTTACCATTGCCAAGTATGAGTGACACCAGTCCTACATTGAACACTCCTATTATTCAAGTTTCTACTCCTGTCACTCTGTTTCCAAGCTCTTCCTTTACAGTGACATCTGGCTCGTTGCCTACCACCATTTCAAACAGTAACATTCAACATAATGGTGATGCTGACAAGAATGTTGGAGAAAAATATTCCTCTAACCAAGAGAAAGAGCTTCGATTATCAATCCCTGAAACCATGAAGTTAAGGTTAATAGACTTGTACCTTGTAAAAACAGTGTAACTCAGTAGTATACAAATAAAACAATAACCTTCTTTTTTGTTGTTTTATATGTAAAAGCATTCCTTTGGCATATAACATTACATAGTTTTACCTCAGAATAATTTCTATCTTAACCCTTGATTTGTAACTTTTAAATCCCCATAAAATGTTTGAAAAAAAATATATAGAATGAATGCTCCTTTGACCTTTAATACAATTTATGTTTGTGTTCATGAATGAAGTTGTCACTGTCTGCCATGATGGGATAATTATTCTTTAGATAAAATAGGCTTTCAACATCTCGTGTACTCTTTAATATTTGAACTGTTTGTCAGTGCCCTTCTGAAGCAAAAGTAAATCATACAATAGGTAGTAAGTCAAAGGATGAGCCAACAGTATGGACTAGAGCTGGTATTATGTTTGATAATTAGTTAAGGCTCAATTTTTTGGGGTACTTTCCAAGTTCACTACAATACTGAAAAAAAAACCAGTAATATTAGTCATAGATCTAGTTTTTTTTCTGCAGCTTATTTTATTTGAATTAGAAATCGACATCGTATGTTGACCTGTTAAAAATGAAAAAGGGAGCATTTGTTAGTATTAGAACTAGTTGTACACATTATGATAATATGTAGACTCAGTATATATATATATAGAAGTAAGTTTGTTGTTCATGGTCAGTACAAAAAAAGCAGTTTATATTATTTTGGAATTTACAGTAACCTTAAACTTTCAAAACGTTAACCACTCGTCTAGATTTTTACTTGGGCTATTTACAAATATACATTTTTTTTTAAACAGTTTTTTCCCTAGTAGTTTGGCTACTATAATTGGTATATTTTAAGTTGTTATTTATTAAGTAATTACGTTATTTTTAAATCTATGTAATATTGCTTTTTTAGGCAAAATTATACCGAGTATTTAGAAGACGTAGATACTGAGCTGGATTGGTTCCAGAAACTTCTGTCACAAGAAACCTTGAATATTGATGCAGATAAACTAACCGAGGTTAGCTGGCTATTTGAATAATAAAAAGCTTCAAGTTTTCTTTGAAATGTATTACAATATCTTAACAAAAGTTTGTTGTTATTATTTTTTTGCTTGTATTTCTTTCCCGTGCTTGTGTATATTTTGTGTAGTGGGATAGATAGTGATCCACTGTAGGGTTTCACCTCATTGGATATCATTGTTTTTATAACTTTTTTTGGCTTGAAATTTATTGTGAAGTTTGTGTGAGTATAATCAGTAAATGAACATGTTAATCACTTTAGATTGCTATGTGATTTAATATTCGTTCATGTGACTTATTAATGAAGAAACTCACTCTTCCTTCTTTTTTGTTGTTTTTAATATAAATTTAATAATGGCTTTTTTTTTTCATTTATTACTGAGTTCTTTAGGATAATTATGCATATAAATTATAAATGTGATTGACCAAAACAAGTCTTAAATGTAGAACATTTGAGGGGGAGATTTTAATGTTGAAATTGAAAGTGATGCTTCAAGCCATCAAAATTAAATTAAAAAACAGGATTTTTTTTCATCAGTTTTTACATACTTTGAAAAGGATTTAAGAGAATGATGCAGACAAGTACTAGATGTTTTTTATTTCAGACTATTAGAAATCTTTTGATGCAGAACACTGAACAAGATGCAAGTAGCAGCAAGTGGCAGAATGGGAAAGTAAGCACGTCAGAGTTGGATTATTCAAGACAAACTTTAGGATTGGAGTTTATGTTTACTGCTATATCCTACGTAGCAACATTAAAAAGAATCTTCACTGCCAGAATATTTTGTTAACCAATTTATAGTTTTACTATTAACCCTGGCCCGGCATGGCCAGGTGGTTAGGATGCTCGACTCGCAATCTGCGGGTCGCGGGTTTGAATCCCCGTCCCACCGAACATGCTCGCCCTTTCAGCCGTGGGGGCGTTATAATGTGACGGTCAATCCCACTATTCGTTGGTAAAAGAGTAGCCCAAGAGTTGGCGGTGGGTGGTGATGACTAGCTGCCATCCCTCTAGTCTTACACTGCTAAATTAGGGATGGCTAGCGCAGATAGCCCCTCGTGTAGCTTTGCGCGAAATTCAAAACAAACAAACAATTAACCCTGTACCCATCTATGAAATATCATTGTTTGAATCAATATTAACTATTTGATTGAAACATTTTTCCATGTTGATAAACTTACTGAAAGAACAGCACTAATACATTCATAAGTCAATTTAGAACCTTTTTATTTTTGCATAAAAATTAATCTAAAGAGTTTGATAATTTTAAATTAATTTTGTTATTTGGTTATTCAAAATTTGGCCATTAAAATATATTAGATCAATTCTGATTCCTATATGATGACCAGATAAACTCACTGAGATTATACGTTTCAGTAAAAAATGAAAAATATGAAAGCATTTAAACGAGAGTTTAACCAGAAGGTTTTATCAGTTGACACTTATATTGACTGTTACTGAATCATACCAATAATTGTTGGTTAAAAACAACGCAACATTAAAATTTGATGACGAGGAACCCACTTTTAGACTAATAATGGTTGGAGACGGCTTGAATGGGTAATGAAGAAAATCAGGTACCAATGATGATGACAAAACCTTGTCGAAACGTTGTACATTTGCTGTTATGGTAAACTTATATTAAAGTTTTTCTTTATTACCCACTCAAGCCATCTCCAACCATTATTAATATAACATTCATTTAGAAAAAGTGATAAATTTAGTATTAAATATGGAGCTAACACTATCATAATACACATTTGTAAGGCTGATAATGTGGCTGAAAATTTTCTCTGAAAAGACAGTAAATAGGATTTAGACTCAATGAAAAGAAATTAAAGTTGGCAAAGATTTACACTTAGGGAACAGACAGTAAACAGGATTTAGACTAAGTGAATGGACAATACATAGGATTTGGACTTGGTGAACAAACTCTAAACAGGATTTAGACTTGGTGAATGGACAATACACAGAATTTAGACTTGGTGAATGGACAATACACAGGATTTAGACTTGGTGAACAAACTCTAAACAGGATTTAGACTTGGTGAACAAACTCGTAAACAGGATTTAGACTTGGTGAACAAACCGTAAACAGGATTTAGACTTGGTGAACAAACTGTAAACAGGGTTTAGACTTGGTGAACAAACTGTAAACAGGATTTAGACTTGGTGAACAAACCAGAAACACAGGATTTAGACTTGGTGAATGAACAATAATTTAGATTTAGTGAACAAGAATTAAACTTAGCAAAGCTTTAAACGTTGCTTATGTTAACTTAACGAAAGACATCACCCTTACACATTTAAAAAACAAACAAAAAACAATTTCATTAACTGATATGTCATACTAGGCAGATTTACAGAAAAGTGTTTAAAATTCTGGACTCACTACAGCGTAAATTTAATTGTAACTCGTCTTCTGTAGTTCCGAGTTAGATCACTAGTCGTCTTTGTTTTTATAGGATATTTCAACACATGGTAAAGGTGGCTGAAATTTCACCTGTAGGTCATCATCAGCTTAACCTGATAAATGCATTTCATTTTTTATATTTCAAGTAGTTTCAACAGTAGTTCTTGTAGTTGTAACATTTAAGCAAATAAGGTATCCTAATAAGTGGATTATTGCGTAATTTTACTGAAATTCATACTTAGCTACTTGATGAAATGTAAATAGATTAACTTTTAGTAATTTACTACTTTTACTGTTAAAGCATCCTTTTTTTTTCAAGTATTTTCATAAGAGTAAAATGTACATGAACACAACCAAGTTACTTAAGAGATGCTTCAGAGTAAGCAGAGAATTCTTAGTGAAGTTGTGTGTTTGTTTCTGGTCATGTTGGATTTATTATTACTGTAAATAATTATATATATAGAGGGAGACTGAGCTATCTATTATAAAAGTATACCCTAGAGAAAGAAACGAGTATTATCTAATTATATTTGGTCAATTAGAAATCACAATGTCAAAACTATGTTTTGAATCTTAAAAATGCAGTCAAATTGAGAAATGAAATAGTATATTTCCTGTCAAAATAAACCCTTACACTCCTTCATATTGTATCAAAATAAACCCAATATGAAGACAGTGTAAGGGTTTATTTTGATACAATATGAAGGCAGTGTAGGGGTTTATTTTGATACAATATGAAAGCAGTGTAAGCCTTTATATTGTATCAAAATAAACCCACACACTGCCTTCATATTGTATCAAAATAAACCCAATATGAAGGCAGTGTAAGTATCAAAATAAACCCTTGCACTGTCTTCATATTGTATCAAAATAAACCCTTACACTGTGATCATATTGTATCAAAATAAACCCCTACAATGCCTTCATATTGTATCAAAATAAACCTTTACACTCCCTTCATATTATATCAAAATAAACCCTTACACTCCATTCATATTATATTAAAATAAACCCATACACTGCCTTCATATTGTATCAAAATAAACCCCTACACTGCCTTCATATTGTATCGCAAGCATGCCATTGAGGTGATTTTGAAAATGGGCTACTTAAAAGTATCTCTGTTTGACATTTTATTATTATTTTCTCTCATGTATATATGTAATGCACAATTGCTCAAGTTAACGTATGGATTAAATGTTGTGGATCATGTATTTAGTCAGATACTTTTAACCTATAGGACATACTAAGAAAGTAACAAACGTAGTACTAGAGTAAGTTATTAAGTTGAAGATTTATAAATAGTTTGCTCAGTATATACATGTACAGTGAAAAGCTGAGTTTGTTTCTAGAAAAAACTAGTCTTGTTTGTAGTTATATTATCCATGTTTTTTTTTATAGTCTTCACATGTTGATTTCTTTATCCATGATCTTTTGGTGTGTATTTTGTGTAACACAAATTCATGTTTCCATGTTTTACAAGAATATGTAGAATACTAGTAATACCTCAGAAATGGTTAGATAGCCCCATAAGAAATGTGTGAGAGTTTGGATTAGTGCAAGATAAGTTGGAAGCTAGAAATTAGATTTAGCCAAATAAGAGAGATTAAGAATTAGGCTAATTAAAAGAAAGATTAAGAATTATCAAAAATCTGATCTGTGAACTTAAATATTTCTAGGTCTTCTGTGATGACGTTACCAACTTGACAAACATAGAGCCTTTGGTAAGAATATTGATCATGTTGTATTATTGGTTACACAGGCCTGCGATGGTTTTATTGTCTTGAAGTTTTTACATATTCTACAGTAATTCCAGTATGCTGATATCAATGTTTCTCCATCACGTAGAGATTTTCACAAAACTTCATAATGCAATACATAAAAGAAAGACCACAACACGTAGTTTTGAGACTAAAATCAGGATGAATGAGGATTCATATTCCTTTGACACCAGTGTTCATAATGGTAAATAAAATAATAATTTGATCTAAGTAAGAGTTTTTTTTCTTCTCGGTTTGTAAAAAGTCTTTATGTGATGGAAAAACATTTATATTATTTTAAAAATCTGCGTGGTTGAGTTATAGAAAATCAGTTATAAAAACCAAAACAATTTATATGAAGTTTAAATTTGCAGGCCTGTGTAATCCTTGTTGCTATACTTTAGTTACCATGCATTAATCAAATCTTCAATACCCATTAATTAATAAAAGAAAAATCATATATTTTGTTGTTTCTATGTCTGTTTAAGTACCTTATCATTAGATCAAAAGTGTATGGTTTTTACGATAAACAGTGTATGTGCAAGCCAGTAAAAAAAGACTAAATACACCTGAACAGGCATAACTTGATCAGCTAATAAAATTAGATTTAATATTTCAGCTTCTTACCTTTGTCAGTAAATGAGTACTTTCAATCTTCCGTAAATCAGATTTCTTCACCACATTTGGCTTTGTTTACTATTTCCTGGAGGGCAACTTTAGTTAAAAGTATGTAGGTATTTGATTAAAGTGCTTTGAGAAAGGTTCAAAACTCAGATGTTTGGCTTTAAACACAAGAGTTTTAAATTTAGGTTTTCTTCATAAATGTAAGATAACTTTTTTTTTTTTACCATTTGTAGGATTCAAAGAATGAGAGTAAACACGACTCAAACCAGATTAAAGGTTAGTATTATAAGTTAGGTTTTCTTAACAAACAGAATGTATTACCTGGTATTGAATTAGAAGCTTTCTCATGAACGAAGCAATAATACCAATAAAAAAAATAGTAAAATCTAACCAAAGGTTCATTTCGAATGTTATCCTGTTATATTCATGAGTATATGAATTTTTCCATAATTTTGTCATGCAAATATTAAGCCTTTATTTGCTTAATTACTTAATTGTTAGTTTCGTGATATCCAGTGAACAGGCAGCTTCTATCATGTGCCTTTTTTTTTACCTATCAATATATCATATGATAGAATGAGTCAAGTCTCAATGTACTGAATTTCTTTTGAGTGTAGAACTTTTATTGTTATGTAAGTATGAAATATATTCTTCACGATCTTCAGTAATGGCAAAAAATATTTTCTAACACAAATTATATTCTGTTATACAGAAATTCTCACACGATTTCTATTTTGTTTGTTCTTTAACACAATGGGCCGTCTATGCTGTATCCATCTTGGGGTATTGAAACCTAATTTTTAGTTTTATAAGTACTCAGACTTACTTCTGAGCCACTAGGGGGGTTTTATATATATAAAACGTAACTTTTGTTTTATGTAACCTACAATTAGTTTGGTGAAGGTCTGAATTTTAATACCCATTTGTTTTTCAGTACCTGTGCATTATGGTTTGTATACTTTCATGTTAGGTTTACTTTCTAATTCTTTTTTCTTTGTAAATATAAATAAATCTTTCAAATGTTATTTTCTTTTTTACTATTGCTTTTAAAAATAGTTTATTTGTCATCAGTTTATGATAAATTTTTTGTTTTTAAACAAAACTTTCTAATCTGGACGTGTGAAGGCTTGTTTCTAGTGAAGAGGTTTCGTAACGGATGTAAGAACGTACAGGGCGGGCAAAAAGTCTGCCCCACCCCAAAAAATAAGATAGTGTACACGAAAGAAAGAATTTATTGCATATTGCCGTATCTCATATTGATACGGACTAAGAAAAAGGTCGATTAATAATCCAAAGTGTTTGTCTCTTGGCCTCATGACATAGGATGATACATCTCCACGTGCGATGTGTACCCACACACTTGCAACTAAGCATTCTTCTATTAAATAGTTGAATCTACCATGTTCACCTTTTATAAACATGAAAAAACATCATTACTAATACAAAAAAATACTCAAATTGTTAACTTTTTGCCCACCCTGTATATATATAGTTTTTAGATAACGTTAACATGTACTATTTCAGTAAAGGCATCTCAGTATTGGTATTTATTGTTTAAGGATATGCTGGAATGTGTTTTAAAATGACAGGTAATGAATTGATCCAGTACAACCCTCCGCCGCTATCTGTTGGAGATTGCTCGGACAACCTAGCTAGCCTGTTGGCTAGTATTTCTTCAGAGGTCCCACCCGTAATCAGCAGCCACTCGGAGACAGCTGAAGAACCTCCTGTTACAACATTTGCTGACAGCAATGATAATTTTAACTTGCCAACCAACACTGTAGCTGACACTAGCTTTACCGAGGTTCCACCCTTGGAAATTGACTCTCTTCTTTTTGATGGTGTTTTGCCTAGTGATGATGAAAGTTTAGTGTTGTGAAGCATATTAATATTTTGTACAACCCTTCTCTGTTTTTTTAATAGGTTTAACAGTGTATTATATAAGATGAATAACAAGAGTTATTGCAGCTCCACATTCGCTAACATAAAAATGTTTGCTGCGCTGCGTACTTCTTAATTTTCCCAGATGTAGCTGAAAGTGAACAGTGGAAACATCAGGTCGTCAAAATAGTCTCTGTTAATCCCTCCTGTACTAATTGGTTATCATTTCAATAATAATAATATATATACATACATATTATTAGGATCTTGTAATATTTCTGAAACATTTAGGCTATCTAATATTATTAAAACTATGGCAGAAACTGATTTTATTTTTTTAGTTGGAAATGTATATAGAAGTTATGTTTGTATGCCCTTACAAATAGTTTAACAGCACATAGTAAAATTAACTTGACAACATAAAAAAAATGCTCGATTTCAGTTCGTCAATTATCAACAATGTGTCATTTTTAAGGACCTTTTTGTTTTTTATATTTTCTGTACCAATACTAGCAAATTTCACGTGTTTAAACTTGTAATTAAAACAAAGTGGTAGTCATCTTATATGTGATCTGGTAATACATTTTTATTTGGAACTCATTCAATCAAACAGAAGTGTTTATATGGAACAAGAAAAAATATATTACCCTGTACAGTTTGTTAAGTTTTAAGCTCTGTGATACTCTGATGCTACAACAATTATTAATTAATTAGTACTGCTGCCACCAGGTGAATATGGATATCAAGGTTTGAACAGTGATATATTTTTTTGAACACTGTGGCAACTTTGAAGGTCAATGTGTTATGCAGCTAACAGTGGTTGTATAGATGTAGGGGATGCTGACTGGTCACTAAAGTAGGGATAATTATATCTGAACTTTAGGGGGATCTCAGAATTTTAAGATGCAGTTTAAGTAAACACTAAGTTAAGTCTGAAAAATTGAAATGTAAGATTTTAAAGTCAATTGAATTAGGCATTAAGGAAAAAAATAACTGTTAACAAATCTGTCAAAAATCAGCATGGTTGTTATTTTCTTTTTCTAAAACTTAGAAGAAATGCAATGATTGCATTAAATAACCCGTTTGTCAATTGCCCGTGACTATATGTATTCAAAGCCATTTTTCTGTCTGTGTAATCCTAGTGTATGAATGGGGGGGACATCCCCAAGTTTTAGAATGAATATATTTTTTGAAGTGTTGCAGAGTAGTTAACCTAATGAAAAACATAATTTCTACATATGATGCTCTGAGACTTAAGAGTGGAAGGTAAAATTAATGTAACAAAACAATTAAATATATAGGTGTATGTGTACATAATTACCTGTCATTAACACAAAAATAACTATTCAAACAATCGAGGACAGAAGAATCGTGATTGACTTTGTTTGTTTTTTTTAATCTTATATAAACTAACTATGCATGCCAGGGATAGTGAGAAGAAGAAAAGCTTAACTTGAGGCCAAATTTATGACCAAGGGCATAGCTCCATGGTGGGGGACATGTCCTCTCTGTTATGGTGTGCAGAAAATTTTGAGTTAAATAGACATTTTCCTTCACTTTCGTTGGCCATAAATGCTAAAGAGTAACTTGTTATTGAGGCCTAATATTTGCTTTATTTGGAATATTTGTGTGCCTCTGGAAGTTTTTTGTAACGGACTAATACACCATTCTTAACAGAAATGTCAAATAGTTTTTGCCACCATTTATCAGAAGTCAATTTTGTAGATACAGAAAATACTTGCTATGTTTATTAGTATTTTGAAATTTCACTATGCATAGTGAAATAAATTGGTGATATTAATGTTAAAAAGAGACATCTTGTAATACTTAATTAACGACTCCTGACGACAGACATTCAACTACATATATATAAGTTAACATTGATGTTAACCCAACACATGATATCTCAAGTCAAAAGACTATTGTCATTATAAACACACATTTTTTAACTAATTTCTCCAACCTTTTAGTCATCATTTGTTTGTGGGCCAACTTGGCATTTTCATGTCTTACTCTTTACCATGCTTAACTTTCAATGTAATGAAAGATGTATCTCTACAGCCAGCCAGAAAACAATGATCCAAAATTACTTTTGTTGAAGCATAGGTAAAATGTCTAGTTATTTTTGTAATGTTGTTTATACTTTCCCCGACTCATTGTTAACACCAAATTTGATGATCTTTACAGTATGATTAGCTGGTAATTCTCTCTCTCTCTCATGGTTTGGGCTGCCCAAATTTTGTTTCTGTGGAGCTAAAACTTCCAGGTTTAGCAGCAGTTTCAAATGTTTGTTTTTGTACTTGTATAATTATTATTAAAAGCTATATAGGTATTAGCCATTTTTTACTAATTACCCAAAACTTAGTTGCAAAAAAATCTTTTGGTGTAATTTTATTTACACATTAAATTTTTTTCATTTAACCCATTCACTGCACATGGACCATATATTTCAAAGTGCATTGGGAATATACGTTCCAGCTGTGGTGAAAGGGTTAAAGTTAGAAGTAGATGTGAGGATCTGGGATTGAACTGAAGGTCTCTGGCTTTTACTAATTTTAGACTGTCAGATACAAGATATTCAGTTTCCTAGTTTTTCTTTCTGCTGAAGCTAATGATGAAATAATAGATTTTTTTTTTTTAATTTCAAGAAATGTGCAGAAAAATTAACTTATCTGTGGTAAAAACAAATGTTTCAAGATTTTATTTTATATACAAGTGGTTTCCAGCAGGCTATAAAGACATTGCTATTTTAGTATATAAGTCACAATACTGGAAATGCAAACTTTAGATAACTCTGGTGCTTAAAGTCTACATAAGCTTACAGAAATAATTGAACAACTTGAGATTTTTTTATTATCTGATGTCTACCCATGAAAGGATATTTCATCATGTATTCTCACTGAAATCATTTTACATAATTTATACTTATATTTAACAAGTAGTAGTTTCCAATGATGTTTCTAGCAACTCCAAATTCTTTTGGAGGTGAGTATCCGGGACTAGGACTGGGGTCCTAGTCCGGACACTGGGAGAGCATGTTTTGGTGTGACGGGGATTCGAACCCGCAGATTGCGAGTCGAATTTAACTAGTGATTCTAAACAATACCTATCATTCACTTTAAAGCACAAAAAATTTATAGGAGTTATAAAAAAATATTCATATGTATTTTTAATTTAAAATATAACTTATATTTATCTTTGCATACAACAGTAGTAACCTAATTAGCCATTAGATCAAGAAATATTTGGAATTCCCGATACTATTCACAATGTGTTTTAAATTACCCGAAGCCAAACTGTGAACATGTTTTTAAAGGTTCAGTAGTATGTTGTGCTTAATAAATTGTTTTACAGACATAGAATTTTGTAAGTAACAGTTGGTGTGCTTAAATATGTAACATCTTTGTAAAAGCTTACATAATATACTGTTGTAACTTGTGTTGCCAACTCTCAATAGAACAAAAAAAAATTAGTACATAAAACATTTCTGACAATATTTGTAGCAGACAGACTGTTTTAAAAATGTAGAGAAATAATGGCATTTTGAAATAAAAATTGGTTTATTGCTTATCTTTTGTGTGTTGTTTTCATACCCTAATAAAGTACAAACCAGCTTTCAGTTATAAAATTTTTCCTTTGAAAGCAAACAAACCTATTTAATGCTTTGAGTTACATTTTGTAAGTTTATCTCAGATATTTCTTTGTGGAAAACAAACACTTTCATGAATATTTTATATTTATTCATTGAGAACAAGCTTGGATAAAACTGGCATAACAAGTTCTCGAGAATGATCAGCACCGATGATCAAAATGTTGTACCTGTTTTAAAAAATATTCTTCCTTACTGTAAGAGCTGTAACGTGTCATAAAATAATAGTTATACTAGTATGTTTCATACAAGACTTGAATTTTTATTGATCGACTCAAATGGATTTCAGCCTGATTTTGTGTATTTCAAATAATACTAGTTGTAATATAAACAAAGAATATTATAATGTGATGGTATCAGAAACAAATTTTGACCATGTCTTAAATCACTAGTTTCTTAACTATAAAAACATAGTCTTAGGTTATGAATAGCACATAGCCGTAGCATTATATTCTTAGAATGTAATATCACGATCACCTACAGTTAATCTCCTAATGCTGAGAAAGAAAAAAATATATTTTAGAGACAAGTTTGAACTTTAGATATAACATTATTCTACAACAACTTACGTACTTGTTATATTTTCTAACCAAAGCTAACATTACATTTTTTGACCAAACACTACTTAACATTTTGGATACAGTTTGCTTGTCAACAAATCCTTTTTTTGGTAATTGGTTAAAAGAAATACAAAATAACCCTAACCTATTTTGAATTACAAGAAAGAAAGAAAAAAATTAGTAGTTTTGTCACCAGATTTGTTTGGAATGATCCTAGAACATTAACAAAACAAAGTTAATACTGAAAAATGTCATCAAAGTTATGTCATCGCTTGCTAACATATATTAACCACAAAAAACTTTTGTAAACAGACAAATAAAAAGTGAAAGTTTCATTATTTGTTATAAATAGTTATAGAATTTTTGGAAGTAAAGAAACAGGTATATTAAAAAAACTTAAACTGTAGCTTACTTAGTATTCACAGGAATTTTTTATGGTTTTACACTGAAACTTGTTTCATGGGTTTTAACTTTTGCAGAAAACTTAAATTGAAAATGCAACAATTTTCCATTACATAAATATATAAAACGTTTTTAGACATTGTTTTTCTAAGCAATATTTTCCATACTATAAGCCTTTGCAATCATGCTGTGTAACTGAAGTGACATGCTGGTAATTCAGCTGTTGAAAGCATTGAACTTCTCTGGGCACATTACTGCAAGTACTTAACTAACTACAGTTTACATCTCGTTGTTTGCCGTTTCCAGATTACAAGTTATTATCTGCCTATAGTATATTGAAAAACGGTTACTCAAATGGCTTGATGGGTATAAAATTACTTTAAATTTTTTAGCAATATGAAACAATGAACTACAGAATAATTAATATTTGCTTGTATATGTCTGTTTGAGTTGAATTTATCACTTATAAAGGCACGTGGAAAAATACATACTGTGAAAATAGCAAAAGTTAATTCCATGCGAATAATGAGTAATTTACAGTATCTAAAGTTATAAAATATTGTTAGGGGCAAATTTTAGTAGCTTAATCAAAGTATTATCACTAGACTATTAATAATCTCCATTTGCTGTGATGACAGGTTGGTTGGAAAGCACGATTCACTTTTCTGGAACTCTAATAAACGTTCTCTCATCTTACCCTGAACCTCCGATTAAGCTCAATCAAAGGTTTTGATTAGTGTCACTATCAGCTTTCTGGTCAGGAGTTTTTTTGTGTTGACTGAACATTTTTTTACAAAAATCCTTTTCCATCATTTCATAATCTGCTTGTTGTTTATCCAGTTTTCTAATTTCTTCAATAATTTCCTGCTCATTTGGACTCAGCTTTAAGGCACGCTGGAAATAACTGTGCGATTTCTCAAAGTCTCCTTTCATCATGAAACCTTTACCCATTCTAAACAACGCTTTGACATTATTGTTTTGAATTTCCAAACTACGTCTAGCAAAGAATATGCAACGGCCTGCCTCTTTGATCGTTAAATTAGCAAGAGATAGGTTCAGGTAGAGTTTCATTAGCAGATTCTGCTGCTGCTTCTCCTGTTCTTCATTAGCAAGTGAGAAGGTTTCTAGTAAATGTACAGCTTTTTTATACCTGGTAATAGCCTTTTGGTACATCTGTTTTTTATAGAATTCATTTCCAGCCTGGTGCTGAGACTTGCACACTGCCAGAATCCTTTCGAATGAAGCTTCCTTTTTTTCTTCGGGAGTCAGGCCATCAAACTCGGCTGCTGCTCCATCAATATAACTGATGAGTTCTACCTCGTACATAACGGTGGCATTTGGTGGAATACGAGGGGGGCAACCCATCTGGCCAAAAGCATATTCGGGTCTGATGAGAAACTGGGCTACTTCTCCCTTTTTCATCGTTCCCACTCCTACATCCAAGCCTAAAATAACTCTTTCCCTGTCTAACCTAAAGGTGAACAAAAAGGAAAACGTTCACTTGGTAATGGCTGACCTTGATCTTGAAAACATAAGTTGAACAAAAAAATAACACAATGATAATACATTTAGAGCATTACTTGAAGCCATAAAATTAGTCAAGCACAAACCTAATGTTAAAATTAAGACCAAATCAGTTATTATTTCATGGAGTTGATACATATGAATAACTAAAATTAGAATAGATAAATACTGATAAACTTAACATTTTACTTTAACCCTATATGTATGGGTGGAGGTCAAAGTGCTCGTGTCACAATGTTTTACAGAGTTACATTCAAAATTTAATTACATAAGTTTATTCTCAATATATGTCAATAAACTGGGTGTTGAAATGTAGTTTATAATTTAAATTTTTATATTTGTCTTAATTTCAAAATATAAAAATTTGTGTCATGGGTTGACTGTTCAAAATATAAAAATTTGTGTCATGGGTTGACTGTTCAAAATATAAAAATTTGTGTCATGAGTTGACTGTTCAATATATAAAAATTTGTATCATGGGTTGACTTCAAAATATAAAAATGTGTGTCATGGGTTGACTGTTCAAAATATAAAAATTTGTGTCATGGGTTGACTTTTCAAAATGTAAAAAATTGGTGTCATAGGTTGACTTTTCAAAATGTAAAAAATTGGTGTCATAGGTTGACTGTTCAAAATATAAAAATTTGTATCATGGGTTGACTGTTCAAAATATAAAAATTTGTGTCATGAGTTGACTGTTCAATATATAAAAATTTGTGTCATGGGTTGACTGTTCAAAATATAAAAATTTGTGTCATGGGTTGACTGTTCAATATATAAAAATTTGTGTCGTGGGTTGACTGTTCTGAATTGTTTGTAAATTCTCTTCTCTTATATGGATATTTCATATTTTTCAACTCAAGTAATACGAATTGAAAGTGATATTCCAACAACAGAAAATAAGTGACTACTGTACATTCTGGAGTGTCAGTACACTAAAATATCATACCCTAAACACTACATAGAAACTACCAAAAAAAAACGTAGATAATACCTATAACAAATTGGAAATTTTATTAACAGTGATGTGACACCATGTACATTGAACTTGTGATACCTATAATTGCAATTGGAAGTTAAAATTTATTTAATATTTTGATATTAAATATAACTAAAAAATCTTAAGGTCAAAAACATTGGCAAATCACGTGGGGGAAAAAAATTGATAAAATCCTTATGCACTTGTTGAAAGCATTAAGTTTTTAACAGGTTTCACAGATAATATTTATTGAACTTCAATGTTCTGAACAGTTAAGAGTGAATTACATTGAAATGTTTTAATGAAGCTACATGCTATCGTGGATACGAGTTAATAAATATACGTCTACACTGTTCGTATATGTTATTTTTTTAGACTTCGATGTACCTCTGAAAACACTTTGTCATCTTGAAAAAATGGTCACCCACATTTATAGCTGTTTATCATTGCAACAAAATGTCCCCAATTATGACTTGTTTTATCATTTTCAATACAGATATAGGTTTGATATTGTAGAGAAGTAAGCATTTGTAGCAGATTTTAATGAAAAAAAAAATTTGTAACGGGTCACACGACATACTTGAAACCTGGACAAAGATAATTAGACAAATTCAACAACAGTCATCACTTTAGCCATTTCAAAAAAAAAACCTAATGATAAAATTTGAAAAATCTAAAAATAAGATAGCCACAAATGTCTTGTGAACCTGTATGTCTCCTTCTCAAAAAAACTAATCAATGTTCTTGCTCAAAGATTTTACAAAACATTTACAGAGGAAATTCTGTAATTGCTCATGCTAGAATTGAACAAACATTAAATTAACTAACATAATGTTACGACAGTGGAAGTCACGTGACGCTGATAACACGTAATGAGTATCTAGAAGGTTCCTGAAGGCTCGAAACGCCCTCTATTTTGTATATATAAAACTGGCAAATAAAGTTGGGGGGATAATTGAATAGCAGACAGGAAGATAGAGACAGATAATTGAGTCAAGCTGTAAGTAAAGTGTGTAAATCGTTGTGAAG
>NW_013669569.1:23155-26345 GCF_000517525.1 Limulus polyphemus | reverse complement strand
AATCATACGGGAAATTAACAAACGACCAGAGATGTAACAGTAATAATGAAAACAAAGTCTTAGGTGGAATTTGAAATAAAAATGTTGAAATGTAATTGTAATGTTCATACTTATAGGCTGAAATTAGTCATTAAGCCAATTTACATACACTAGCTGTGCACGATGTCAGTATGAGAGTTAACAAGTCCTTCATAACTCAAGGGATGAAAGCACTGCTGAAGGCGAGGATATCCAACTGATGACCTATGGCAGAGTAGGCATAGAGGCTTTCTAAAGTTTGCCTGTCATTCATAATTAATAGTAATTATTATTAATTGTAATTGATAATGAGGATTTTTAGCAACTCTTCTGGAGAAGCTATTACATAATTATCCTGAATTGATTCAATAATATACATAATACAGTATAAGCACCATTTTAATAAAAATGGAAAAAATATATATATACTTATAACTTTTCACATATTTGCTTAAAACTTACAAGAACTTAAAGGGGAGATTCCGCAGTCGTGTTGAATCAAAAGGTTCTTCACTGTACTCCAGGTAACTATTATAGTGAACAGTCACAAAAGCTCCTTTAGAAACCACAGGACCAATTCCAGGTTTAACTTCCTGAAATAAATCAATGATAAAATTATTAATAATTACATTTTGAGCCTGGAAACCATGAGTTTGAAATATAAATATTCTTATCATACATACTTTTTTCAACACCCCTTTATCGTTTGTGACAGCAGTCATTTTATCAGAAAGACGCTGGAAAGGTGACTTGTAATTTTCCTCATCTTCGGACTCTGATGCTATATCTGTACATTCAAAATTTAAGTTATTTTTCAGCTCTTCTTCATCAAAGTAGTCATTTTCTTCACTACTTTCTTCATCCTCAATTTCTACTTCAAATTCAGCTCCTCTATCTTCTCTCAGCTCACTTAAAAAAGAAAAAAAAAAGAAAAGGGATTACGAAAACACGACCAGTTCTACAAAAATCAAACATCAAATTTGGTGTTTCAAAATTAGATTATAATTTAGTGAAACCTTATCCTCTTGTCTAAGGAGTGGATTTTCTTTAATGCATGTTTTCTTAAGCCTCTAGCGCACTCTTTGAGGTGATCATACATTCACTGTTTTTTTTACTTTCCTTTACAGTTAAGACTCGATGTTTTTAGCTCACCCACTATAATGATACTACAGGGTCACAAATATCTTTTTTAACATTCTTTGAAGAGATTAGTGCTTATGTAGATAACAATACGGGTGTAGATTTGGATTTTCAGAAAGTATTTGACAAGATGCCACACAAATGATTTGTTAAAATAATTATCTCTGTAGGTGTGTGGTGTGGGATAAGCTGGCTCACTGGACAGAAGAGGGTTGTTTTAAGTGGAATCCAATTAAACTGGATTAATATGATGAGTGGGATAACTCAGTACTAAGCATTAAGACTTTTACTCTTTTTTTGATTTACATCAATGACATACACAAAGAAATGGTCAAAAAATTATTTAAGTTTGCTGATAACATTAAAGTTTTGGGTACGGTTGGCTGTGAGGAAGATGCTGCAGCTTTACAAAAGGATTTGGATTATTTGATGAGTTAGGCAAATAAATAGCAGATGGCTTTTAATTATAATAAACTCAAAGTAATGCATGTGGGACATCATAATTTGAATTATGAGTATAAATTTGATGGGAATAACCTTAACAGTGTTATGAAAGAAAAATATCTTAGTGTTCTGGTTGATCAGACCAAGCAATGAGTTGTTGATAGTGGTAGGGCAAATACGAGTTTGGGTTGTATCTACAGAAGTAATGAATACAAGTCTAAAGAGGTTATAATGTCACTGGTTAGGCCAAATTCAGAGTGGTGTGTTCAGTTTTAGGCTTTTTACCTGAGAAAGGAGAATGAATTCTTGGAAAGGGTTCAGAGGAAAGCTACTAAGATGATAACTGGGATGGAAAGGTTTTCATTCAAGGATAGGTTAAGATCTCTGAACTTGTTTTCTCTTGAAAAAAGTAGAGTAAGAAGGAATCTGAATGACCTGTTTAAGATTGTTAAGGGAATTGATAGTGTTGAGGCATCATCCTTTTTCATATTTAATAATGAGAATTGTAAGACTAAGACACAAATATAAAGACTGACAGAGTAGGAGTCATCTTTAGCTAAAACAACTTTATTTTTCTAACAGTGTTTGGCCTTTGGAACAGATTGCCTTTAGAGGTGGTAGAAGCAGTGGGAAAGCTTAATATATATTTGAATGATAAGGGCTGGCTTTGAATTTTATAGTGCTTAATCTAATGGAAAGAACTCCCTAGATGGACCAAAAGGTCCCTTATTGTCCTTTAATGTTATATGTTATGGACCTAGTAAAAAAAACCAAAACATCAGTAATTAAAGTTTTTTGTTATTACCATATCTCTTATAAAACTTCGTTTTTCACCTTATGAATAATTTTAATCTTGATATGCACCGAAAAAGTATTTGGCCACTGCAAAAAATGAGGGAGAACAACAGCCACCTGAGTCACGTAAAAATGACCCACAAGTATTTTTAATCTGCATCATTTCTCCCACATTCCACACAACTGACTTGGTTCGCAGTCACTATTTGCTTCAGTAATAGTCACATCAAGACAGTGATTCATTCTCATAAACATCAGATACATCTGCAACCTTCCACAAGTGGAAGAATTCATCCACCTATGAGGTTTCTTTTTCCATGTTCATCAGTTCAGCATCATTTAGTCACTTAAGAGTTATTGCATCTATCTGTGTGCAAGTTGGTTAATAGAGAGTTCATTAGAGTACTTGTTATTGATCAATTAGCCAGGCAATTCTGCACGCAAGTTTATGAGTTAGATCTACAAGTAGGGAGTCCCACAGAATTATAGTTCCCAGCCACGAAAATGTGTGAATGCAAAATTACAGTTTCAAATACATGAATCCCATACAAACAAAATACGAAATGATTACAAATGAAGATGTTCACAGCACTATTTGAAAACACACAAACAAAACTTTAAACCTATTAATAAACAGTTTTTAGTCATTTAATTTGTTGAAACCAAGCCATACAATAAACTGTTTGGTCCATATTACATAAACCGATATATATATATATATATATATATATATATATATATATATATATATACTACTCACCGTCACCTAACCTAACTAATACTAACGTACATA
>NW_013669569.1:13089-23003 GCF_000517525.1 Limulus polyphemus | reverse complement strand
TAGTATATATATAATATATATATATATATATATATATATATATATATATATATATATATATATACACGCCTGCCCAAATCAAACTGACAGCATGTCGATGAATTGTGAATAGATGATACATTGGCTTGGCAACAGTCTGCTTTATATCACTGGGCATAAACAGACAATATGTTGGTCTGGCAACAGTCTGCTTTATATCACTGGGCATAAACAGACAATATGTTGGTCTGGCAACAGTCTGCTTTATATCACTGGGCATAAACAGACAATATGTTGATCTGGCAACAGTCTGCTTTATATCACTGGGCATAAACAGACAATATGTTGGCCTGGCAACAGTCTGCTTCATGTTATATCACTGGGCATAAACAGACAATATGTTGGCCTGGCAATAGTCTGCTTCAAGTTATATCACTGGGCATAAACAGGCAATATAATGGCTGCAGATGGCTTGAATGGGTAACGAAGAATGATGATGATAAAACCTTGTCGAAACATTGTACATTTGCTGTTATGTTAAACTTATATTAAAGTTTTTCTTCATTACCCATTCAAGCCGTCTCCAGCCATTATTAGTCTCAAAGTGGGTTCCTCGTCACCGAATTTGAAACAGACAAAATGTTGGTCATATCACAGTTTAATTTACTTTAAAACCAATGAGAATACAACATCTCTCCTTACTTTCATTGGTACATATGTAAGCTCGTACTTCATTTTTAACATTTGGTTGTTAACAATTTTCTTGTCATTTATCAATATCTTATTAATCCACATGTATGGGTGGGTATTCAATTAAAGTATTGTGTTAGAACTACATCGTATCTCACCTTGTCACGGGTTTTATGCAATGTCTCAGGTTACTAGGTAAAGTGATAACTTGATATCAATCACTAAAATTTGTTAGCATTGTTCCAATGATAAAGTCACATGGTGCAAAAGTTCAATGTACAGGTAAGATTATTAATTGTTTTTCATTAATTATTTAATACATAATTGAAATTTTTGACAGTGGAATCCAATGGTGTGTAAATTTATTTTCACTATTTGAAAATCAACGAAACCCCCTACTACAAGTGAATGTAGTCTGTAGCAAACGTTACTATTACATGGACTGGACTCACATTATATTTACTATATAATCCAAAACAACCTGCCCAACGATAGTACGCGTTACAACATGATTCCCTAAAAAATAAAGGGAGGGTTTAATTTTTACTTTTAATTTCCTTGGAAAGTGGGTAAGCAGAAACAGATTTCATGGACCAGATACTTTCTTGTTTGCATGTTACGTATTCACTGATTGCTCTGATAGCATTTTCAGCTGATAATGGAATGGCTAATTTTTTGCATGTATTGCCATCCTTCTCCCAGTATTTTATGTGTATTTTTCTGGTAGCTATTATGAATCAATTGTAATACCAAACACATATTCTTATATTCCTCCGTGTGTTGCCAGTATTTTATTTTTATAATAAAGCATTCACGAATATTGCAAGTAAATCTTTATGGAGGGAAACATTTACCACTCACAGTCATAAACCTATGTTTTTTGTCACATTTAGTGTAAACGCATTTTATATTTTACTTCTTACATTCACTGGAGCAAATCAATTTCGTCAAAGTATATAACAACTTATAAGCAGTAACTTGCTTTGGTTATACAATTATAAAGTTAAATATGTCAGTAGCATTAGGCCTGTCGCTGTCACCTTAGGTTAAGCGCCTTCTTCAATGTGTGGGTTGGACGAGAAGACTCGTCTTCAAAGAGTTCACTGCTGTCTTCATCTTGTATTGAAGTAACTTCGCCGCATTCTATACTTTGTAAATTTGTCATGCTGTAATATATTAAACAAACGAACACGCAAAAAGTTAGTGAAATTTTCAACCTAACTATTGTTAGTGTTATAATATAACACTAGCTCACACACATTACTTTCATAACAAGTGCGGTAACAGCACCGTCTACAGAATAATATAAATATAATTTATCCATTCTGATAATTTAGAATTACAGTATCAATAGATGTGTATTTTATGTCATAAAAGCAAAATTAAAATAAACTGAACTACGAACAGGTTTTATCAAACCAATTTTGAAGTATAAATATTACCTTAAGATCGTTAATTATGTATAATTAATTGAACAATTTGCCGCAATAGGCAGAAAAAGAAAACCTCCTCGATAACTTATTACTAAAAAAAAAAAAAAAATAGTCTTCCAGTGTTCGTCAAGACAAATGCAAATTTACTGTGGGGTTATTTTGTTAGAGATTGTCACTTTTTCCATTTCAGGATGATACCAGTCCATCGAGCAAAATTAAAATATGGAAAACAAAGTATGTTGGCACTTAAAGGAAAGTAAAGAAACTTTAAACATGCGAAATTGGTTAAATGGATTACATGCTCAAGAAAAGCAACAAGAGCTGGTTTTCTATTCTAAGTTAAAAATCTAATATGACTACTAAATTCATAACTGTTGGGCAGCTGTATATGGAACATTTGAGTTTTACATTTAAGCCTTTGATTCATCTTTCATAAAGAAGAACATGAATACGTTGTTTTTACTCTTTTTTTAAATTTAAATAAACACTGACAATTTTCGTCAAGAAATGTCTGTGAATAAACTACTTGAAAATAAAGTGAGATTGATGAAAATTCTTTCTTTTTTTTCAAGCCTATAGAAAAACAAAGTTATATATATATTGTTATAAATAATTTCTGATTTTTATTACATAGCACATACAAGTAGATTTTATCAAATGCACGCTCATGTGATCACTTCAGTTGAGACAAGGTCAAATTGTATGAGAAACTTTTAAAACTGACCTAGCATTCTGGGAGTATGTGCACTACAAGGGAATGTACAACGATACAACTTATGTCCATTATTAAGTGCTAAACTTATAACCGCACTGCTGGGGATGATTTCATGGCGTAGATCTAAAAAAAAATATGCCTGAATACCTAGTCGTTGTTTGTTGAATTTCGTGCGAGGTTAATCGAGGGCTATCTGGAACAGCCGTCCCTATTTTAGAAGTGATAGATTAGAGGGAAGTCAACACCATTTGCTGCCAACTCTTGGGCTATTCTAATCGAATTGGAATCTCGAAATAAGAAAATAATAAACTGCCGCATAAGAGAACGTCTATCTAGTTAGCTACTAATACGTTCCACACGGGCCTGTAGGTGTGCCCTTTTCTCCTTTTGTACATTGATGAGACACTGTCTGTGTTTTCACATACTAATTCTAAGAACTTGTGAGTGAAATTAAAGAAGAATGTATAACAAGATGTCAACCATATTATATCTGGTGCTGACGAGGCCTTTCATTTATCATTGCTGACACTCATGTGTGAACACAGTATGAACTTAAAACGTTAGCTTACTACTGTACCCACTGCAAAAGTGATTCTAGATGCGAAGAACAGCTTTTAAAATTTTAGTTTTATCCTTTTTTTGTTGTTTGTTACTAAGCACAGAGCTACACAAAAGGCTATCTGTACTCTGCCCACCCGGGTATCGAAATCCGGTTTCTACCGGTGTAAGTCCATAGACATACCGCTGTGCCACTAGGGGGCTAGTTTCATTTTATCACTTAACTCGTACAAATGAAGTGTTGAGCAGTGGCTCCATCTGGTAGAAAATTATCGCTTGTTTGAATTTATTCCCAAAGAATTTTTAACTCTAAATAACTGTCAACCGTCGATCAACAAATCGTTTTTAACAGTACAACAGGTCTTATCAGTCTAGCTAAGACGACAACATGAAATGATACACACAGTCAATCTAGAGTTCTTGAGAGAGGGATTAACCCGACATCCTAATAGTTAATCCAGTTTTTGTCTATTCAAATTTATATTTCACATGCACCAGTAAATTATGAATTTTAGAAATAGAAACAGCCAGTTATCTGCGGAAAATCTTTAACAGATATATGAAGTTCGATAGTTACATTTGTGATCACCGCTAAACTACGCTCCTATTTTAACGCGAATTTGTGTGCGCGCTATATATATTCCTGTTCACATATTGCTGTAATTCTGTGCGTAAAACTTATAGTTTTAGATCTGTGCAGTTTACAAAAAAAAAAAAACTGAGTCAAGTATTTATAGCATGCTGTACTAGAGCCTGGTAAAAGGCGTTTTTTGTAGGAATTTTACCGACATCTGGTTTATATGATAACTAATTTGTAACACGAGCACTTTAGCTATAAGTGTAGTCAGCACTGCCTGTCCGGTACGTGGATAATTTAATAGCTTGCTTTATGGAATATTATAGCTTGTAGTCAGTTGTGACGTTGTATCAAGATAAACTTTACAACGAACTGGATTAGAAAACCTTTATCCAATTCTGACGTTGTATCAGGATAAACCTGACCCTTTATCCAATTCTGACGTTGTATCAGGATAAACCTGACCCTTTATCCAATTCTGATATTGTATCAGGATAAACCTGACAATGAAATAGAATAGAGCAGTGTTTCTCAATTTTTCGATATCAGGGATATCAGGGATATATTATCAGGGATCGGTTTGCTGCCTCCATAAACTGTCTTGGACAACAAAATGCAAATTCAACGAAAAACCATTGCAACTTATGTGTGAATATTCTGTCAGTTTTTGCTTATTTATGTGTTTTCGTGAAATCCCACGGACCGGTTGTTGAGAAACACTGGTTTAGAAGAAATTAAAGTCAAAACTGGTTTTGTATGAGAGTGAATCTGGCAACATGATACTGTTTTATCGTCCTGCGTTATAAGAACTCGGGATGAAATCGCTCGTGGACTTTCGAAATCACGTTCCACGGTCAAGGTTCATTCCACTATTTGAAAGTAGGTCACTAATTAAGGTCTGTTTAAAGTCCACGAGATTGAACAAGGCTGTTCAAACTCAAAGCCAAACTTCACCTTCTCATATCCCATAACTTGTCCTGTTTTTGATTGAGATCCTTACCGTCAGTGTTGTTAATGGTTTTGTTGTTTTAGCGCGAAGCTACTCAACGGGTCTCAAACAGATGAAAGAAGAAACTTAGATCTCTAATTTTAGTTTATTCTAGCTCTAATATGAAAGAAGAAACTTAGATCTTTAATTTTAGTTTATTCTAGCTCTAATATGAAAGAAAAACTTAGATCTTTAATTTTAGTTTATTCTAGCTCTAATATGAAAGAAGAAACTTAGTTCTTTAATTTTAGTTTATTCTAGCTCTAATATGAAAGAAAAACTTAGATCTTTAATTTTAGTTTATTCTAGCTCTAATATGAAAGAAGAAACTTAGATCTTTATATATAGTTTATTCTAGCTCTAATATGAAAGAAGAAACTTAGTTCTTTAATTTTAGTTTATTCTAGCTCTAATATGAAAGAAAAACTTAGATCTTTAATTTTAGTTTATTCTAGCTCTAATTTGGGAAGGGGGGGAACAAAATACGATAAAAGACAAATAAAATGTTTGTTAGTTGTTAAGCACAAAGGGACGCTATGGGCCATTCGTGTTGTGAACACCACGGGTATCGAAACCAGGATTTAACGCTGAGCCTCTGAAAGGCACGAAAATAACGAGATTCCAAATAAGCGTCTGTCATTCAATTAATTTATTTAGTTATTTATTAAATTATTCTATAACTTTATTATCTACGAACAAATATGTTTGGACAGAATGTAAACATAGCACGAGAAACCTGTTGTAAAAAAAACAACAATAAAAAACTTAACGTGTTATTATATAAATATATTGAATTAAAATAAAATAAAATTCCAGTGGGCTCTACCAGTACTTCATTGCCTTATTATCATTAAAACACATTTACTTACTTGGTGGATTTATATACATATATATATATTAAGGACAAATTATCAGAATAACACTTCTTTAACAAATAATCTTTTAGCTTATGATGTTCTTTACCAGCCATAGGTTTCACCACTAAATCAGATTACTATAAACATTTTTCATTTACAATGAGAATGTGGAAACTGTTATTTTGATCTTCTTTAAATTAACAGGCCCAGTTTTAGCTTGTGTGATCACGTGATGAGAAACGTGAAACTCGTGTTGTTAGACTTCTCTACAGGTTTTTGGTCACGTGGTATGTGTGATGTGAGGGAGGTAGAGATCAAACTTTTAGTTGACAAGAAATAGCAACCTTAAAACTCAAGTTGCTAGGTCACGCGTGTTATTTCGTGTTGGTCATGTGGTGTTTTATGAGGTTGAGTAGTTACGTTTAAAATTATTTTGGAGGTCATCACTTCGTAATAATCTATGTTGCCACGTCCGAACTTACTCTTTCTGACAATCATGCATCTCGACAATAGCCCTACAATGTAGTTTCCGTTGCAAAAGGTTCAGTTGTAAGACTGTTGTGTCCAAAGCTCACCACTCCTCCTTGCTGGCCTTCCCTCTTCCATCTAGTGTACGAGGATGACGACTTTCCGGTACTAGTTCCAACAGTCCGGTCTCATAGAAAGCCATTGACACTGTGTCTGGGTGACTTGAACTGTATGCCTTTGTAAATAATAGCATGAACAACCGATTCGTTCTCCTGTTGCTTGAGGTATGCAACGGTTGAACAGAGATGTAGTTGAAGCAATTACTGTACATTTGTCTGTGTCGCAGTTTCCGACAAAAAACTCATTTTGATTATGTGGTGCACTGTTGCCTGAGACACATGGACAGCTTTTACCACTGACCTGTTACAAGATGCTGCACTGTGCATACCGCAGTTGGGGCAAACTGTTGGAGTGCTCTTTCTTGATAGTCCTGGTGCCCCAAGTTGATCCATATGCCTTTGTTTTCGAACACCATTATATAATATACAAGAAATATCCTCGTCTTTGAAATTCTTTACTATCTGAATGTATGAAATATTTTGTGTTGGAAAGAGCTATTACATACCCCCCTTCCCCCAAATGATCAATTTTCGGTGACATCACACAACCTACGTAACACCAAGTGGTGTCAAAATGTAGTTCTGATACATCCCATCCCACCATGCTTTGATTGTCATGTGACTTGCTGGTTTGCATATTCAAAATCCTTTTTTATATAACATACTCAACCTTTTGTAGCGTGAGACTCAAATTATTAAACGGTTTTATACAAGCTGTGTGACAGGAAACTAGGATCCAGCTGCTGTCGTTTGGTACAAAGTTAGACAATAGGCTATTTAGGTTTTGTCCACCGCAAGTAATTGAACCTCGGATTTTGGCGCTACAAGCCCGCCGGGAGTCAACATGGACTTAAATTCAAGTTTTTAAGTTACGATAAAGCTTCTACAGATCGTCAATATGCATACATTTTGTCGTTTTTTTTTATTATACAACGTGGAATCTCCGGGAGAGAAAAACATGTTGAATCACCTCACACATCAATTGATTTGATCGCTTAAAAAATACGTATTTTGCATACGACTAATTCATTCTTATTTGGTACAACGTACGTCAAAAGTGGTGTAAAACAAAAAATACGTATCGCAGGTATCAAACCTCTATTTTGAATGTTATACGGTCTCGGGCTAACCACGTAGAAGAATAAACGGGAAGATTTATTTGCTATCTATTGTATCCACCGCGGGGAATCGAACCCCGAACTTTAGCGCTGTAAGTCTGTAAACTTAACTCTGTCCTACGGGGAAACAAACGGGAAGAGAAAATGGTATTTCGTACGTCCTGGACAAATACGGGCCTGTTTCGATACTACTATGTACGGTTTTTGTTTTTTTATATCCGTTTTGCTTTTATTAGATTCCGAAAGCATGAACTAGAAGGTCATCTTACAGTTCATATACACTTTTCCACTCTGCTCACGTGACTTGTTGTTATTGCTTGATTGGATGGTCGATTCGCGTCTCTCGTAAAACGTGGGAGGTTCGCATCACATACATATATGATATAAGCCTTGTGACTAGATAGCTTCAAAGGAATTTGAATTGTGGGTGACGAGAAGATGGAGCGTTAAGGCGAGTTCCAGATAAAGTGTTCAGAACTTTAAAAAAAAAGGTGAGTACAGTTTTAAATCCACTAAAATTTCAAACACGTGAAAAAAAAAAATACTATTCCACTATCAAACTTAGAACCTAAGAAGAAGTCTAGGATTAATTAGTTTTATAGAGCGCTACATATGTGCGTGTTTGTGTGTATGTACAGTGAGAGAGAGAGAGAGAGAAGAAAACAACAGAAAGTAGTAGTTAGAAAAATACTTTAATTTAATACAATTGTAGATATAGGAGATATGAATATACAAGGATTACCTGCGCTAGCCGTCATTGATTTTGAACTAACAGACGAGAGAGAAGACAGCCGGTCAACAGCATCCACCGTCACCAATACTCAAGCTACTCCAATCGAATAAGTGGGGTCTGGCCGTCTGGGCCTCGAGTACTCGGGTTCAGAATTTTTATTTTTTTATTTTTACATAATTTACCATATGATCAGTAGTTTACTGCGCAGTCAAAATCCGAATTCTTAGGCTTAGAAAAATCAAGTTTAAGCCAGTTTCATCAGAGATATAGCTTTTGACTGAATTATTAATTCGTTTCTTGTTTCTTGGCTATTGATGGTTGCTGGTCAGTCAGTCTGACTAATTCCTTGTAGAAAGACTTCTAATGTCTAAAATCAGAGGCGCCGCTAGGCACTGGCACACGGGGCCCGTGCCTTAATTCTATTTGACTGTTGGTGTTTTGAAACGCCGAAAATTCTCGCGCCTATGAGCCCGAGCTCTCGAATCTGTCTAAAAGTATGTTTGATGGTGTTATTTCAGAGGAAAGAAAAAATTTTGAATTTCTATTAATGATAGAGTTGCATCAATTACATCTAGAACTATTATAAATTTTATTGTGTTAAGTTGTTTTTTAACTTTGATAAGGGTTGCATAATTAAAAATTTTGACGCATGATCTTGATTTTTTTCTGTATAATCAGCACCTTTATTTATTTATTTATTTGCCCTAGACCATCATTCTAGCAACGAAACCAAGGCCCCGAAATGCAGAACTCGATTTTTTTAGCAGGGGACGCGAACCACGAACCCTCGGATTCATAGTGCAGCATGTTAAATTCTAGGCCATCATATAGCGCGCACAATATGTAAAGTAGACGTGATCGTTCAATGAAAATCGCTTTGCTTCATTTTCAAACGTGGAATAAACAAGACACTTCATACATAAACCCGGTATGATTAGGTGGTTAGGGGAGCTCGACTCGCAATGCTTGGGTTCGAATCCCCGTGCCACCAAACATGCTCGACCTTTCAGCCGTGGGGGCGTTATAAGCTGGCGGTCAATCCCACTATTCGTTGGTAAAAGAGTAACCCAAGAGATGGCGGTGGTTGGTGCCACCAAACATGCTCGCCCTTTCAGCCGTGGGGGCGTTATAAGCTGGCGGTCAATCCCACTATTCGTTGGTAAAAGAGTAACCCAAGAGATGGCGGTGGGTGGTGATGACTAGCTGCCTTCCCTCTAGTCTTTCACTGCTAAATTAGGGACGGCTAGCGCAGATAGCCCTCATGTAGCTTTGCGCGAAATTCACAATAAACAAACAAACCTTTCTTAGATCGACCCCCCCCTTTCCCCCAGTTAGATTTGTCCCGTAATAGGGATGTAATTCCCCACATTCCTCATTATCGATTTAATGTTCAATGGAAATTTTCGATACATCTCATCTCACGTGAAGATGTTTTCATGACAGGACTCGTAATCCCAGCATCTGCAGTTATTTTTTTTCAGACCCCCCCCCCCCCCAGACTCTGATTCAATATCATTGCTGTGGCCAGATGTCAAATTATCTGTAGTGTGGAGCAAACACCTTTTTTTTCACACATTCTTGGGTAGAAACCTTGTCAGTATCTGCATTTCCTAATCTAACGAAGTCCACTGAATCTTTATATTGGACACAAGCCTGATCATTGCTAATTGAATACTTTG
>NW_013669569.1:0-12301 GCF_000517525.1 Limulus polyphemus | reverse complement strand
TGCTTATCTCATTTTGTGTAGAAACAGTCGCATTTCCTTTAATAGCATCTTCTACTTTGATCTTCTGCTGCTTATCTCATTTTGTGTAGAAACAGTCGCATTTCCTTTAATAGCATCTTCTACTTTGATCTTCTGCTGCTTATCTCATTTTGTGTAGAAACATTCGCATTTCCTTTAATAGCATCTTCTACTTTTATCTTCTGCTGCTTATCTCATTTTGTGTAGAAACATTCGCATTTCCTTTAATAGCAGCAACAGGAGATTTAAAAACTGCAACAGATGTGAGCATGTGAATAATAGATTTTTTTTAGTTAACTTATATCTTTATATTCGTTTGATTTTTGATTTTTTTGCAACAAGAATAAAACTAGGAAGTTAGTGTTAGATAAGTTTTTCTAAACCACTGCAACTTCCGTTCAAAATTAACAAACGTCAGTCGTGGTCAAGTATCACCAAGGTAGCTTCTCCTAGCAACCAATGTTACACTTTTAATAGAAAACGGATCGTTACTAAGAGGGGGGGGGGGGGGGGGGTTTGCACACAAGAACATTAATTTATAATTTCTCGTCAAGAAACTAATGCAATAAAAGTAAGAAAACTGAAAGCAAGAGAGAGAGAGATTTTCAAAAAACTCATATTTTTACCAGTTTGGCGGATTGTCGCTAAGATGGGGGCGGGAGAGAGGGCTGAACTTTAGCGGCTAACATGTCAGTCTAATTCTCCCATCCTTCTTTCTTTCATTTCACGTGCTTGGTCCCTCCCTTAATTATATTAACGGTGCATTGATTGAAGCATTATTTAATTTCAAAAACTAGCTCATACAGCTGTGCACGACCTCAAAAGTTTATGAGTTCACTCTCCCAAAAGTTTAAGCAACCCTGTTCATTAGCTCACAGTAATGTAGTGTTAAATTTAAAAGTGAAGAGCGGCCTTATTCCCCACCCCACCCTTCGAAAAAAGAGGTAATTAACAAGCTCATATTTTATCATGGCTGCCGTCTTTATTAATTGTTTGGTTTGGTTTTAATTTCGCGCAAAGCTACACGAGGGCTATCTGCGCTAGCCGTCCCTAATTTAGCAGTGAAAGACTAGAGAGAAGGCAGCTAGTCATCACCACCCACCGACAACTCTTGGGCTATTCTTTTTACCAACGAATAGTGGGATTGACCATCACGTTATAATGCCCCCACGGCTGAAAGGGCGAGCATGTTTGGTGGGACGGGGATTCGAACCCACGACCCTCAGAGTGCGAGTCGAGTACAGTAAGAACTGAATATAATGTTAAAACACTAGCCACCGAAGGAACACATCACTGTTAGTAGAGTAAGAACTGAATATAATGGTAAAACACTAGACCCAGGAGGAATACGTCACTGTCAGTACAGTAAGAACTGAATATAATGGTAAAACACTAGCCCCAGGAGGAATACGTCACTGTCAGTACAGTAAGAACTAATATAATGGTAAAACACTAGACCCAGGAGGAATACATCACTGTCAGTACCTAGTGTTTTACCATTATATTCAGTTCTTACTACCCAGGAGGAATACAGCACTGTCAGTACAGTAAGAACTGGACATAATGGTAAAACACTAACCCCAGGAGGAACATATTACTGTCAGTACAGTAAGAACTGAATATAACAGTAAAACACTAGCCCCAGGAGGAACACACCACTGTCAGTACAGTAAGAACTGGACATAATGGTAAAACACTACTTTGAATATTTTATATATATATATATAAACTGACTGTACACAAAATATCTCATAGTAACAAAAAAAAAAACTACTTAAATTTTAAGTTTCAAATTTCGAAATTTATGGTTTATTCCTCACTTGATATTGAATATCTCGCGCAAAGCTTCTCCAGAGCTATCTGCATTAGCTGTCTTTAGTCCAGGACTATCTGCACTAGCTGTCCCTAATCCAGGGTTGTTTGCACTAGCTGTCCCTAATCCAGGGCTGTTTGCACTAGCTGTCCCTAATTTATAGAACGGAGAGAGGACAGTCTACACCACCCATCACCAAATCATGGGCTACTCTTTACCGACGAACAGTGGGATTGACGGACACATTATAACGTTCACCATGCCTGAAATCCGTGACCCGCGGATTACGAGTCGAGCGCCCTAACTACAAGGCCATGCAAGGTCTGTTTGTTTCTTTTACACCTTATCAACGGACTATGGCCAATTATCGGGTAAACAACAGACTTCACGAGATAAGTACTTTCTCACGGTAGTCACCACTACTACAATTCGTTTATAAATTCAACTCAGACGCCCATCGTGAGTATCAATTGTTTATTAGTTTAGTTGTCACCTGGTTTTGAAATATCGCAAATTTTGGTAGTTTTCTATCTTAAAAGAAAAACTTAGAACGGTTGAAAATGACAATTTTTCTAATTTCTGTATACTCCACAATAAACAACAACAACAAACAAAAAAATCATTGAAACATCGGTGTATCTCGATTTTCTTTTGTTTTCATTCATTAAAAGCTGCCCCCTAACGGCTCAGTGGTTAGTCCTTGGACTTACGACGCCAAAAATCAGGTTTCGTTACCCGTGGTTAACACAGTACAAATAACGTTTTTTTGTCTGTTCCAAATGGCATTTCCCCATCGAGAGCTTTGAATACTTGTTTGTGTGTTTGTTGTTAAGGGTTTGTTTGTTTGTTTCAAATTTCGGGCAAAGCTATACGAGGGCTATCTGCGCTAGCCGTCCCTAATTTAGCAGTGTAAGACTAGAGGGAAGGCAGCTAGTCATCACCACCCACCGCCAACTCTTGGGCTAGTCTATTACCAACGAATAGTGTGATTGACCGTCACATTATAACGCCCCCACGACTGAAAGGACGAGCATGTTTGGTGTGAGAGAGATTCGAACCCGCGATCATCAGATTGTGTTGCTAAGGGAAAAACTACGCAATGGGCATAATGTATTTTTGTAACGCTATTAAACAAGAGTATAGTTAGATTGACAAGTCCTATAAATGCGTTGGTTTAAAGTTAAGATTATTTTTTTATCAAAAACATTTTCAGACATAAAAATTACATACTTGGCCATCTGCAAAGGAACGAAATCATGAAATATTTTTCGTATTACGTGTCTCGAGACAGGGAAAATGAAAGCTGAAATTTATAAAAACACATAATAACATTGTGAACGTTTAGTAGATGGGTCGAATCATATCACCGAACATGCTCGCCCTTTCAGCCGTGGGGGCATTATAATGTGACAATCAATCCCAGCTTTAAGCCTCCAGTGGCTCAACAGTAAGTCTGAAGGCTAATAACACTAGAAACCGGGTTTCGATACCCGTGATGGGCACAGCACAAATAGTCTATTGTGTAGCTTTGCGCTTAACAACAAACAGACACACAAACAGTTTTTCTTAGTTGAATCTTTAATTGAGGGGGGGGGGTAATTTTGTTATTATACCTTCAAACAAACCAACCATACTCAACCATAAATAACGACGCTGTTTCCCTACCACAACAGAAGATGTCTCTAAATCTACCCAACCACTCCTGTTTCTTCAAGCTGTTGGTTTTTCATTTTCGCCCATTCATAGTTTACGTCCTAAACGTTCGGCAAGGTAACTGAAGAGGAGGGGGGGGGGAGAGTACTAATTGCAGTGCCATTTCTACGTTAATATACATAGAAAGGTGCCATCTTTGCTAGTGCCATTCTCACAATTCTTCCTCCCATCGTACATACACTGGCTTTCAACCTACCTATTAGCATTTTCCTAATTTAAATACTAATTATATCTACTTCATCTATTCACAGGCGACTGACGTCATACTGGGGTATATTACAGATACCTAGGGAGTCCCTGAGGCAACATGAGGGATTCACTTATTTGAAGGTGTGGGTGACAGATTTCGGAAAATGTAATCATGTGTAATTAACTCGTAGTCACTACTGTTACACGTCACTGTAAATCAATTAATAAATCACGTGACAGCGCATTGTTATTGACCCGAATGTAGTTTCCTAAATTTTTAGCCCCGGCATAGCGGCTCATAGAATGGCTCCGAGTTCTTCTATTTGTTTTTTCAGGTATAAACTTCTAGCTCATAGCTCCATCTCTTGACCGAGTTGAGATATAATTACAGCCGCGGCTATTGAGAATTCCCTCTTGTTTTAATTATTATTATCATTATTAAAGCACTAGAAACCTTGACGTTTGAGTTCGTTAATACTACGTTTAGATTTACGTGTATTTTTGATTTGTATTTGTCATAAACACATTAAGCCCCTCCCCCCATGGCGCCGACCCCGTACTTGTCTCACTGACAACATCATAGCAACTATACCCCCCAAATTGCTATCATTATTCTGATGACAGCATGATAATTTTCAAGGATAGCCATCTTGCACTATCTACCGTATGTAAAATAGTAATGGTTCCTACGGGCTCTACAATCAAAGTCCGTATAGTGAATGTGCAACGGGCAGCACACGTTGATTGAATAACCTCAAAGTGCTCTGTAGGAGCTATCCCCCGTACTGGTAATAAAAGCCTGTTAGTAACCTATAGCAACGAACGTTGTATTAGCAGTAGTACTTCTTGAACTTTGTTAGAGATGTGACGGTTCTTAAATCGTTACACTTATCATATTATCCAATATTAAAAATACAAAAATTCATCCTTACTTCGTCAGCGGAAAGAAAAACCATCTACAAAAGGTGTACAATATTATCAAATATATTTTTATGATATTAAAAGGTTAGTTTTCCCCTACTCCTAACTCCAAATGGCAATGCTTTTGTTGAGAGGTTCTAATTAATGAAAGAAAACAATTTTAAGTTATTTCACAAGAGAAACGTGACATTATATACTTACTATCTTTCTTTTACACACGCACGCGCTATCCACGTAACTAAAGACCAGTCTCATTGTGAAAAACGGAGTGGGACATCACCGGACTTGCCAGTAGAAATGATCACTGCTATTATCAGTAGCACATCTCATGCTACAGGAATTCTTTCTAATTGGGAAACTGGGAGCACATCCACGTAACTAAAGACCAGTCTCATTATGAAAAACGGAGTGGTACATCACCGGACTTGCCAGTAGAAATGATCACTGCTATTATCAGTAGCACATCTCATGCTACAGGAATTCTTTCTAATTGAGAAACTGGGAGCACATCCACGTAACTAAAGACCAGTCTCATTGTGAAAAACGGAGTGGGACATCACCGGACTTGCCAGTAGAAATGATCACTGCTATTATCAGTAGCACATCTCATGCTACAGGAATTCTTTCTAATTGGGAAACTGGGAGCACATGTGACGTCCATGGTGACTCAACCAGCTCCACAAGTAACAAAAACAATGTAAATTTTGTAATTCCATTGACTAAATTTTAATATGAAACGCAAAACCCAAATTATATTGGAATTTTGTAAATTAATAACTAAGGGAATAGAAAACGTTCGACGGTGGCAAGGAGAGTGAGATCATGATGATGTCACTGTTCAACTTTACTCTGTCATTCATAAGTTCTTTCCGAGTAAAAATAAAATGCTATAACCTTTTTTTTTAAGGTTCTAAGCAGAAAGAATTACGTTTTTGTTGGTTGTTGTTGTTGTTGTATGTAGAATCAACACGCAAGGCTACAAAATGGATATCTACATACACCCGACCCTAATTTTGAACAGGTTTTGTTTTGGTGGTTGTAAAGCACAAAGCTACACAATGGGCTATCTGTGCTCTGCTCACCACAGGTATCGAAACCCAATTTCTAGCGTCGTAACCCTACTGACTTAATGCTGAGCCACTGGAGGGCTTTGAACGGGTAGACTAGAGAGAAGGTAGCTAGGCAACAGCTCCTGCCGCCAACTGTTGTGATACTCTTATCTGACCGAATAGTATCCACGACCCTAATATGCGGAACGCGTTTGTGCGGCAATGTCATTTCGCGTTTAAATAGCGCGAAACATAAAACGCCTCAAATGGACGTAACGCAAGAGCATAGTTGTAAGATCTAGTAAAGAGAGGTGAGATCAGTGGAGAATATATATATATATTCAGATCGTGCTACCACTACCTTTATCTGACTCCAATCACGAAAAAAAAATGAATCGAATTTTTTTTTCTCGTTTCTTTGATACTTCAAGGTTTCTGCGGAGTATAGACATCTCCCTGAACTATGAACAGTAGTGTGGAAAGATTCGTTTACATAAATACGAATATTTGAGCAGAGGTACTGAAAGGCTATCTGTGTCAGTGGTTTCTTATTTTTAACTGATAGACTAGAGGGATTTGGCTGTTACACAGTGGGTGAACTTGGCTGTTACATTACACAGTGCGTAGATTTGACTGTTACACAGTGGGTGAACTTGGCTGTTACATTACACAGTGCGTAGATTTGGCTGTTACACAGGAAATACTGTTGACAGTTTATGGTATTGTTACAGTCCCCCAGTGGCACAGCGGTATGTCTGCGGACTTACAACGCTAGAATCCGGGTTTCGATACCCGTGGTGGGCAGAGCGCAGATAGCCCATTGTGTAGCTTTGTGCTTGCGCACAAGGCAAGGTATTATTGCTAGGTGATAATTTTAAAAATATTCAATAGTGCATGCTGTGCAACAGACAAATCTACACACTGTGTAACGGTCACATTCACCCACTGTGCAACAGATAAATCCACATACTATGTAACAGTCAAATAACACAATATGTAACAAACAAATCCACACACACTGTACAACAGACAAATCTACACACTGTGTAACGGTCACATTCACCCACTGTGCAACAGATAAATCCACATACTATGTAACAGTCAAATAACACAATATGTAACAAACAAATCCACACACTGTGTAACAGGCAAATTTACGCACTTTGTAACAGTCAAATTCACCCACTGTGTAACAGCCAAATCTACGCACTGTGTAATGTAACAGCCAAGTTCACCAAAGAAATACTTACATTATTTGTGCACACATAATACGAAGAATATTTCATGATTTCGTTCCTTTGCCAAGTACGTAATTTTTATGTCTGAAAATGTTGTTTTTGATAAAAAATGTCGTTAACTTTAAACTAATACATTTATAGGACTTGTCAATATAACTATACTCATGTTTAATAGCGTTACAAAAATACATTATACGGTTTTTTGTCTGTGTTTTTTTAATTTCGCGCAAAGCTACACGAGGGCTGTCTGCGTTCGCCGTCCCTAATTTAGCAGTGTAAGACTAGAGGGAAGCCAGCTAGTCATCACCACCCACCGCCAACTCTTGGGCTACTCTTTCACCAACGAATAGTGGGATTGACCGTCACATTATAACGCCCCACGGCTGAAAGGACCAGCATATTTGGTGTGACGGGGATTCGAACCCGCGATCATCAGAGTGCGAGTGAAGCGCCCTAACCACTTGGCCTGTCTGTTGGAAAATTGTAGTTTTACCTGACTGCCGCTAGATAGCACTAGTAGTATGAGACAGAGCAGCTAAGCATTTATTTTATTTCCCTTTTGTTATTTGTCGAAATCTACCAGGGAAACATAATCTTAAGTTAATCACCAAACCTCACACCAGGTTTGGTGATTATCTAGACCAGATATTGTTGACCAGCTGAAGGGCGAAGTTTCGAGTGATACCAGTGTAACTTGTTTGTTTATTTGTAATTAAGCACAAAGCTACACAATGGGCTATCTGTGCTCTGCCCACCACGGGTATCGAAACTCGGATTCTAGCGTTGTAATTCCGCAGACACACCGCTGTGCCACTAGGGGGCTTGTTGAGAGGAAACACATGAACTGCTGTAGTTCACATACACAGTCAATATGTACACAGTGACTCAGTCAATATTTCGCTACGACAAGAGCTAATTATTAATTCACTAAACCCATAGAGAGAGAAGAGAGAAAGTTTTGGTCACAAATGAAACGTTCATCAAAACGTAAGACGAAACATTTGATCACAGAGCATGTATTAGACCAACTAGAACGAAACGTTAATCAAAACATAAAATGAAACACCTGATCACAGAGCATGTGTTAGTCTAACTAGAACGAAACGTTCATGAAAACGTAAGACGAAACATCTGATCACAGATCATGTATTAGTCCAACTACAACGAAACGTTAATCAAAACAGCCCCTTAGTGGCACAGCGGTATGTCTGCGGACTTACAACGCTAGAATCCGGGTTTCGATACCCGTGGTGGGCAGAGTACAGATAGCCCATTGTGGAGCTTTGTGTATAATTAAAAAACAAACAAACCTTACGTTCTTTAAGTAGTTGAACCTTATCCCATTCAGTGTTATGTGAAGAGTTTATCACACGTTCCGCCAAGGCCGAATCGCCAGTTTTCTATTTTTTCGACGACGTTTCTTTGCCCCCCCCCCCAGTGGCACAGCGGTATGTCTGAGGATTTACAACGTTAGAATCCGGGTTTCGATACCCGTGGTGGCAGAGTACAGATAGTCCATTGTGTAGCTTTGTGCTTAATTACAAACAAACGAGTTTTTGTGTTCGAAACTTAAAATTTCTGCTTATTTGTCCGAATTAATTCAAGCCACAACTGCAAGAGATCTTGTATACTCCACGTTAAATGTTCTTACTTAATGGTCATAGAATACATTGATTTTAAAATACGTTTCTCACCCTAGACACGTCCTTATCTCCAACATTTTGCGAACAAAACTATAAATTTACAAACTTTTCTGACATTTCATAATTTCGTCAACCTGACCAAGATGTCACCATAAATTATCGTTAAACGCGGGAAAACATTCTTTTAAAACACCACTTACCGTAAACTACCAGTAAGTAGATATATATACATTGTGTAGTATCACGCAGTTTTAATTGTATACAACGGGTTAAATTACATCGTTATTTTATTTTGTTTGTCTTAGCTCTAGTGTGGTGGAGCTAGTATCGTCTTAAGGCCGCTTAGCGAGGATGAAGCAAGGATCGCGCGGAGTTGAGAGAGACGGAGGCAGCAATGATGAGACGACTCACTTACTGAACGACAGTGTGAACAGGACGCCGAGGTTTGACGCCATGACGGTCAACCACGTGCCAGAGAAGCTACCTATCCACATAGTAGACGACAAGGTGGTGGACAGCCTGTCCTTCTCGAGTGTTAGGCTGAAGAAAAGAATAGGACTCCTGAATGGTGTGGGAATCATCGTGGGGGTCATCGTCGGCTCTGGTATCTTTGTATCTCCGCGAGGCGTGCTTCAAGAAGTTAATTCTGTTGGTATGTCACTCGTGGTGTGGACGGCTTGCGGCTTACTGTCCATGGTGGGGGCCTTATGCTACGCTGAGCTCGGAACCACTCTGCCGAGATCTGGAGGGGATTATGCATACATTTACGAGGCCTTTGGACCATTACCAGCCTTCCTTTTTCTGTGGGCTGCTTTGCTTATTGTCATGCCAACAGGAAACGCTATCGCAGCCCTTACGTTCGCCAACTACATTCTGGAGCCTTTCTTTCCACATTGCCCTCCTCCTGCCAATGGTGTCAGATTTATAGCAGCATCTGTTATATGTGAGTATTAAGAGCCCATTCCGTCTCTCTATCCTTCTACAGATTTCGTATCCATCTTGAATTCTATCACTCAACCAGTATGATATTCACCAACTGAAGCACGCGTCTCTCTAGATGTCCCCCAGTGGCACAGCTGTATGTCTGCGGACTTACAGCGCTAGAACCCGGGTTTCGATACCCGTGGTGAGCAGAGCACAGATAGCCCATTGTGTGGCTTTGTGCTTAACTTCAAACAAACAAACTCTCAAGACTGTTGTTCTGTTTCTAAATTAACTGTGTAATTTTTATCCAATACCCAAGCATGGTCATCCTTGTATCGATTGATTAATCTTACGTTTTTAGTTCTAACAGCTAATGCTAACCCTTATGAGAATCAGTATGGTAGTGTGTGCCTTCTTTGCTGTACATTTTCTACGTCTTTGTTTTCTGTTTTGATCCTGTTTTATCTGTTACTTCTCTTTACGTACGCTACTGTTATTCTTATTATATATTTATTTTATTGTGCTCGGTTTTTTTATTCATAATTCCGCTAAGTAATACAGATCACAGTTTCACAAAATAACAGCTAGGTGATGGTGAAGTCCCCTGTAAAATAGTTTTTACCACGTGACATACTGGAACGTACAGGAATTGTATTTTGGGGGAATTCGCGTTATTTCACTACACCGCGTGTTCTTCTATTTACTGATTCAGTTAATAATTGAATAAACGAGATTGTTTAAAGTTGAAAATGTGCAAGAGATAATAAAAAATAAGAATGAGTCTTTATATAAAATTATAATTAATAAAAATATCAGTACACGGAACTTTTAAAAACCAATTTACAGCTATCTATTCTATAATAACTTTTAAGGCTCCAAAAATAAAATTTTACGAAATCTACACTTTTGATTAAAACATTTGGGAACCATCTGTATCTAGAAACAAGAAATAACTCGATCACTACGGAATAGTGGAAGGTAATACCATACACTAACTCAACAGATATAACTCGATCACTACGGAGTAGTGGAAGGTAATACCGCACACTAACTCAACAGACGTAACTTGATCACTACGGAGTAGTGGAAAGTAATACCATACACTAACTTAACAGATCACTACGGAGGGGTGGAAGGTAATACCATACACTAACTTAACAGATCACTACGGAGTAGTGGAAGGTAATACCATACACTAACTCAACAAACGTAACTCGATCACTACGGAGTAGTGGAAGGTAATACCATACACTAACTCAACAGATATAACTCGATCACTACGGAGTAGTGGAAGGTAATACCACACACTAACTTAACAGATATAACTCGATCACTACGGAGTAGTGGAAAGTAATACAACTCACTAACTTAACAGATATAACTCGATCACTACAGAGTAATGGAAGGTAATATTACACACTAACTCAACAGACGTAACTCGATCACTACGGAGTAGTGGAAGGTAATACCATACACAAACTCAACAGATAGAACACTATCACTACAGAGTAATGGAAGGTAATATTACACACTAACTCAACAGGCATAACACCACAGTAGCTCAGAATATAACAGAAAAGTATCATTGTAACTATATTCTTCTCAATCAACTTCTGTAGGTGTTCTTGTATAGCCACCTTCAACAGTTTGCACAGTGGGTATCTGTTAAGTTAGTGTGTTGTATTACCTTCCACTACTCCGTAGTGATCGAGTTATATCTGTTGAGTTAGTGTGTTGTATTACCTTCCACTACTCCGTAGTGATCGAGTTATATCTGTTGAGTTAGTGTGTGGTATTACCTTCCACTACTCCGTAGTGATCGAGTTATATCTGTTGAGTTAGTGTATGGTATTACTTCCACTACTCCGTAGTGATCGAGTTATATCTGTTGAGTTAGTGTATGGTATTACCTTCCACTACTCCGTAGTGATCGAGTTACGTCTGTTGAGTTAGTGTGTGGTATTACCTTCCACTATTCCGTAGTGATCGAGTTATATCTGTTAAGTTAGTGTGTTGTATTACCTTCCACTACTCCGTAGTGATCGAGTTACGTCTGTTAAGTTAGTGTGTGGTATTACTTTCCACTACTCCGTAGTGATCGATTTATATCTGTTGAGTTAGTGTATGGTATTACCTTCCACTACTCCGTAGTGATCGAGTTATAACTGTTAAGTTAGTGTGTTGTATTACCACGTATGATACAACTAAAACGACAAAGAATATGTTAACGAAGTTCCAGCAGCAAATTAGAGTGAGTTAAATATTGTTCTTTCCACCAGATGGCCGAAGTGTGTGAAAAGAGCGTAATAAATTCCTCACAATAATTAGTTTAAGGTGTCATTTAATGTGGGAAACAGAATGAAACACAAATGTTTGATTGGATCTGTAGTAGAAACATAAGTAGAACAGCTGAGTTGTAATAAGCTCCCCCCCCCCTCCTCCTCCTTCTCCCCGAGAGGGATCAGCGGCTAATCTGCGAGGCTACAACGCTAAAAATCAGGTATCGTTGCCCACAGTGATAAGAGTACAAACACCCCACTGTGTTAACTATAAACAAATATTTTATTTTTTTACACTTATATCTGAACAGATTACACTTTACGCCTAATAAAGTTTTTACACATTCATTTAATTAATCTAGCGACGCTTTTGGTCACCAGTAAATAATATTTAACGAGAAAGCAATATTACATGTTGTCTGTTAGGAGTCTTGGTTAAATACAAACAAGTATATGTTGTCTGTTAGGAGTCTTAGTTAAATACAAACAAGTATATGTTGTCTGTTAGGAATCT
>NW_013669568.1:106579-112183 GCF_000517525.1 Limulus polyphemus | reverse complement strand
TTTTCATCTAAAAAAAAAGCGACATTAATTTCTTGACGACTTAATATTATTCTAGAAGTCCTGTACTTAAAGAACTACTGTTGCAAATTTGGCCGCAAGTGCATTTATATTAGTGATAATGAAGATATTTTATTAAACATAAGATTAGTGATTTAAATAGAAAACACATTACTTTACATATTTTCATAATAGAAAAATCAACAAATGGAAAACAAGGTGTTCGCTTTATGAAAAAAAAACACTTTTCCTTCCATCATGCAAGAAACACCCACGTGCAGATGACTAAGAACTGGTTCAACGAATATCTAGGCTTGCAGGCTAAGATTGAACTAGTAAAATGTGTTAAGTTAATGTGTTTGTTAAACATCTGAATTCATAACCTACTCAAACAGTGTGTAGGAAAATAAGTAGGTAATAAACAGACTTGTTCATTATGTTGGCGTGAAGTGAAGGTTTACTCTTAAATAAAAAGTTGCAAGTTTTTGGAGTTTTGTTTTTACCAACAAATAGTGGGATTGACCGTCACATTATAACGCCCCCACGGCTGAATTGGCGAGCATGTTTGGTGTGATAGGGATTCGAACCCGCGACCCTCAGATTGTGCCTTAACCACCTGGCCATGCCGGGCCAGCAAGTTTTTGAAGTTAACATATAGTTTTAAAGCACATTTTGATAACGATAACATGATAAACTTAGATGTTTCTAATTAAATAACTTAAAAAACCTTTCTTGCAGCGAATTGTTTCCAAGTGACAAAACGCACCTTGAAATTACAAAAAAAAATGTATAGGTTATTTCACGTAATACTAAGACCACTGCTGAAGGAAGTAACTAAATTTCATACTTTTGATGTTTGGTACGAAATAATTCTAAATTTGGCACATTAAATTAGTAAGTTTTAACAGCTCTGAAATTGCGTGAATATACCACTATTGAAAATTTAATTAATTCTGATGTCATTCTGAATTTTGTTCTGGAATGTCTAGTGAACATTGGAAGTTTAGAAGCCATTTTAGAATACGTTATTTTATCCTCATGACTTCTATAAGTTTACTGTTTGTATGAACAAATATCGTATAGTTGTTGTAGATGTCACTGATTCGGCTTGCTATTTTTGGTTTGTTTGTTTGTTTGAATTTCGTGCAAAGCTACACGAGGGTTATCTGCGCTAGCCGTACCTAATTTAGCAGTGATAGACTAGAGGGAAAGCAGCTAGTCATCGGCACCCACCGGCAACTCTTGGACTACTCTTTTTACCAACGAATAATGGGATTAAACGTCACATTATAACGCTCCCACGGCTGAAAGGGCGAGCATGTTTGGCGGAACGGGTATTCGAACCCGCGACCTTCAGATTGCGAGTCAAACGCCCTAACTATGCCGGTTCTGCTATTTTTGGTAACCATTGTTTAAACTGATCCCATTTTAAATGCCGTTCAATGTTTAGATAAATTCCGTAGTTCATAGTTTCATTTAAGCAGCGCAGTTCTTCGGTTATTAAGCGGGAGAATTATGAGCGAGTTTGTTATATTAATGCGCCCATTCCAAAACTTTGAAAATGGCAAGTGTTTTTGTTCTATAGCTGCACCATCAATCTTCATGCACAGCAATGAACGTGTTTCTTTGAAGAAAATCGCCGTGGTCTTTTACTGATAGCTCTGAGTAACATGGTAAATTGATGAATAGCAACATGAAAGGCTGCTAATGAAGAGTTTCACACTTGCCTGTGTTCCGGAGGACGCAGAGATGAAGCGTGGCAGTTTCAATAGGATTTTACCTCAGTAGCGGCCATTTTGCCAAGTAGCCTAGTAATTGTTGCTGCAAAATGAGCTCGGTGTGTGTCCTTTTGTGTGTGGAATTCGATTACTTGGGCAGGAAGACCGACCGTGATCTAGTTAAGCCTCACAAGAGTCGGACCGCACAGCCTCCACAAACAAGAATCTCTAACGGGATTGAAATCGACGGAGAAACGGGAGCTAGACATGCCCTGCCTTGATCAACCATGTGTGAAAACAGGCTTTCTGATGTACGCTTGTTGATGGAAAGCTTCGATCCATGCTCCTAAATCATTTACCGCCATTATCCTCTCGTCCGTGAAGTCGGGGGTTTTCTTTTGAAAATAAAAAGCATACATACGCTTAAAACCGAGCAAGAAGTTTTTATCTGTAAAAAAAAATGTTTTCTGCATTACTTTCTAATTTGGAAAATAGTATATTTTAAAAGAAACAAAAAGATGATAAATGGAAAGTAAATCAGCTTTAGAGTATAAACATATTTTATCGTGTTAGGTTTTCCTATCAAAATGTTTTCAATATAAAAAAATATAATACCAATTTACAATCCCAATGTAAACCAAAACTCGGTGTGTTTTAAAATAAAGGCATACAGAATACTAAACCCCTATATATATATGTAAACACTAAACTCTCTATATATATATATGTTTGTTTGTTTAAGGTTAAGTACAAAGCTACACAATGGGCTATCTGTGCTCTACCCACCACGGGTATCGAAACCCTGTTTCTAGCGTTGTAAGTCTACAGACATACCGCGGTGCCACTGGGGGGCGTATATATATATATGTAGAACCCTAAACCTCTTATATATACATATATAGACTAAACCCTATATATATTTTTAATGTATTATATTTTCATAAACAGACCACTTACACAATGAGAGGGTTTAGTTTTCTGAGCTGTGTGTACAAAAGTGTAATGTGATTATGTGTGTGTGTGTGTTATACAAGACATAGTTGTTCGATTTCATTTGTAAAAGATAAAAAATAAATGAAAACAGATCCTGCCTGCTTTAAGTCGATCGATGGATTTAATACCGAAAGTACGTACGTATTCTCCGTATAAATATTCGAAATGACAGATCTTCTTTATTCTACTCCGTCCTCTTGCGAAATCTGGTATCATCAATTTGTTTCGTATGCAGACTTCCAACGAGCTGAACATCTCGGTTTTGGTTTTGATATCGTATTTCCCAACTGATACGAACCATCAGACAAGGGTTGAGTGAAACAAAATTACTAACTAATGGAGTTTATTTCTACATACACACTTCCAAAATAATGTAAATGACGAATGTTCCAAAAAGGTTGTAATCTCCAATAAAGCATTCACGTTATAACTATGAAATTAAGAATTATTATATTACTAAAACACTTATGAAACAGGCAACTTAAAGCTACAATGCATGCAAGAGCCTGAATGAAAGCCGTGACAGTCTTGTACTTATACTACATATAATGCAATATCAGTGTGTTCTTAAAATATATATATTTCTACAAACTTCATACAATTTCTTACCCCCCCCCCTTATTTTTCCGTTAACAGTTTGTGATGCCAAAATAATCTAATGTTGCATCATTTCTTTAACAGGATTCGTACATAGCTCAGGAAAGCTATTAGATCGAGTGTGTTTCGTGCTCGGTTAATTAGGACGTGTTATAGGATGCGTTCTGAAGTATTAGTTTATTGTAATTAAACTACCGACTCGTTATTATACCGTTTGGATCTACATATTGCATCACACTGAGTTAATTTTATGGTTTACACTCAGTGTAAAAACTGGCTAAAAACACTCATGTCGTATGCAAAATACGCAAGAAGTCTAATAGCAACATGTGGAATTAATGGTACTTTTGTGTATCTTATACGTTATTTTGTATACCTGTAATCAACAAAGTCATGGACCCACAGGTAAAGTCGTGGTTTAGAAACATTGTGTTTAAAAGTCGGCGGAGTTACATTTACTCTATCAGTAACTCTAGGATTAAATTTTTCGTTGTTTTTTTTCTTCTTTAAAAAATAGAATGAATTATACATGTACAACTTAACATACATTTTACTCTCTGTTACGGCTTATTCTTATTATACCCATAAGAACTATCATATCTAAAGTTGAATAATTATTAAGGCAACTAAAGAAAACTTGTAATATATGCGTTTGTTGTTTATTTTGTCTTGATATTTAAGAATGTCTTGTGATATGTAAACAGTTATGCTTTACTACCCGTGTCGTATACAATCTGTCACTTATAGTATTTTCGTATTTTTTCCTTACAGACCGAGATAGCAAAAAGACTTAACGCGATTATCGCTCAGATCCTACCTTTTTTATCACAAGAGGTAAGTTAACGTGACGAAGTGTGTTTATACAGTAAACCGTTTCCAACACGAGAGATAAGTTAACGTGACGAAGCGTGTTTATACAGTAAACCGTTTCCAACACGAGAGATAAGTTAACGTGACGAAGCGTGTTTATACAGTAAACCGTTTCCAACACGAGAGATAAGTTAACGTGACGAAGCGTGTTTGTACAGTAAACCGTTTCCAACACGAGAGATAAGTTAACGTGACGAAGCGTGTTTATACAGTAAACCGTTTCCAACACGAGAGATAAGTTAACGTGACGAAGCGTGTTTATACAGTAAACCGTTTCCAACACGAGAGATAAGTTAACGTGAAGAAGTGTGTTTATACGGTAAACCGTTTTTATCACAAGAGGTAAGTTAACGTGACGAAGTGTGTTTATACAGTAAACCGTTTCCAACACGAGAGGTAAGTTAACGTGACGAAGTGTGTTTATACAGTGAACCGTTTCCAACACAAGAGGTAAGTTAACGTGACGAAGTGTGTTGATACAGTAAACCATTTCCAACACGAGAGATAAGTTAACGTGACGAAGCGTGTTTATACAGTAAACCGTTTCCAACACGAGAGATAAGTTAATGTGACGAAGTGTGTTTATACGGTAAACCGTTTTTATCACAAGAGGTAAGTTAACGTGACGAAGTGTGTTTATACAGTAAACCGTTTTTATCACAGGAGGTAAGTTAACGTGACGAAGTGTGTTTATACAGTAAACCGTTTCCAACACAAGAGGTAAGTTAACGTGAAGAAGTGTGTTTATACGGTAAACCGTTTTTATCACAAGAGGTAAGTTAACGTGACGAAGTGTGTTTATACAGTAAACCGTTTCCAACACAAGAGGTAAGTTAACGTGAAGAAGTGTGTTTATACGGTAAACCGTTTTTATCACGAGAGATAAGTTAACGTCACGAAGTGTGTTTATACAGTAAACCGTTTTTATCACGAGAGATAAGTTAACGTCACGAAGTGTGTTTATACAGTAAACCGTTTTTATCACAGGAGGTAAGTTAACGTGACGAAGTGTGTTGATACAGTAAACCGTTTCCAACACAAAAGGTAAGTTAACGTGACGAAGTGTGTTGATACACTAAACAGTTTCCATTATAACGTCTTAATATTGCTTGATGGTTTTTATCATCATTTTCAAATTCTGTTTTTAGGACTATTTTTTAGCAAATGCGTGTTCATGATGTTGCGATGTTTTTTAGAATCACATTTCAAATCGTGTTTTAAGAAAGTTCTATTAATATTGTTGTTTTAAGAAGGTTCTATTAATATTATTGTTTTAAGAAGGTTCTGTTAATATTGTTGTTTTAAGAAGGTTCTATTAATATTGTTGTTTTAAGAAGGTTCTGTTAATATTGTTGTTTTAAGAAGGTTCTATTAATATTGTTGTTTTAAGAAGGTTTTAATAATATTGTTGTTTTAAGAAGGTTCTATT
>NW_013669568.1:104588-105754 GCF_000517525.1 Limulus polyphemus | reverse complement strand
TATATAGACTGTTATGATGTCCTTTAAAAATCGTACTAACATATTTTAGGGTAGCTTTAATAATTAGGTTTGTATAATATAATTGTGATAATATTATTATAATTGTACTTTATTCTTTTAATTAGTCTTGATAATTACAATATATTTATTATTATATTTTATGTACATAATTGAATAAGTGTTTGGGGTTGGTTTTATAATTTTCTCTAAATAATGTTTTTATAATAGGCTTATAAATCTTGTTTATAAAATACTGTTATGACTGAGTTTACAATCAGTAAAATAAAGAGTACGTGAACTATCATTTGTTTTTCTTAGAGTGTTTGACTATAACATTTACCTTAAAAAAAAAAAAGGTGTGATTAGTTAGAGTACAAGATGTTACAAGAGAAGCTGATTGGTGTATGTACATGGATAAAAATTGAGTTTAGGGTCAGGGTTCAAAAATAAGACATTGTTTACCGACAACAAAAGAACATTATTTTTTCTTTCGCGTCACCAGTGGCAGAAGAGCGTTTTAGAGAACATGAAACAGTAGAAGTCCGCCCAGTGTTTGTTCTTCTGATTTTCAACTGGCACTGAACACCTAGGGACCTACTTTGTCCGTCAGAAGACGTTGTTTGAATTGGCTTTACCTCTCGCGGGGATACTGTGTAGTAAAGTAAACGGTTTGTCGGATCTGATGATTCCTTGCCAGCGAGCCAAGTCAAGTCAATATTTACTTCTTAGCTAAGAAAACTTGAAGAGCCAATTTCTGGACAAATATTAACTTCATATCATCCGTGATTAGTTAAATCATTTAGAGACCGTCGACTCTGTATTTTCGTTTGTTACCCAGTTTTCAGTTTTAACATTTTTTTTTTTCATTAATTCTATCTCGTTGTTCAAAAGGAAAATCAGAATAAATACAGTAGTACACCGGTGAATAAAAGTTTTTCATTATCCAAAAATGATTAAACCCGGAAAATATTCAGGCTTTTGGGAAAAATGGTTAGATTATTGTTAAAATTTCTGTACATCACTAGCATCCTCTAGATTATTGTTAAAATTTCTGTATATCACTAGCATCCTCTAGATTATTGTTAAAATTTCCGTATATCACTAGCATCCTCTAGATTATTGTTAAAATTTCCGTATATCACTAGCATCCTCTAGATTATTGTTAA